>NW_009725794.1:1172-2088 GCF_000703405.1 Apaloderma vittatum | reverse complement strand
CATTTAGTGACCCAGTAGCATTTGCTGCTGAAAACAGCCGGACTTGAAATACTAAGCCTCAGCTTTGATTAACTACCCAGTAATCTAAGCAGCTCTAAGACACAGACCAGATTTTGCTTTTTTTCCTTTTAAAGAGAAATGTTTCCTCTCATAGACTTTTCAAAAGAGGTTAATTGGAAAGGCAGCAAATACACAGATCAGACTAGCAGAGAGATGAGGCACTGACTGGGTTTTTTTTCCCAGCAGGAGTAAACCACAAAAATTTTATACTAATTGTTACCAGAAGTGTTTTGGTGCCCAAGATTAAACTCACAGCAGTGGCATGCTTAGCACAGGCAGTGCATTACTGAATGGAAAGCCAGAGCTGGAGGCCAAGTAGTTTATCTTACATTTAACAAAATTCATGGACCCTCCAAGATCCACCCAGCACGAAACGGCTGTGCTGATGATGCGAGTACTCCTTAGGAGCACTCACGTGGGTGCAGAATGAACAGACAAGGAATGGATTCACAGCACCAGGCACTCCAAAATGGAAATGCGCCACTCCCAAAGAATCCAGTACATCAGGTTTAAACCAGGCCATAAAAGAGATTTCGGTGAAACAGAAGTTCACGAGCTCATCCATTGACATACACCTTCCAAAGCGGTGTTTTCACAGATTGAAACAGCACCAGCCTCCGTATATTACAAGAAGTGTAACTGCCTAGCAGTAAATCACATGTTTACGCTAAGACAGGCGACCGAGGCTTTTTATGAAGTCCTGTGTAGGCACCATGTACTTTAAATAGGATGGAGGTTAAGCTTCTTAAGCTCACACAGAAAAACAAGAGCCCATTTAAACATCCCACCTAGTGCCTCCTCTCACCCAGCCAAAGGACCTGGAGCTTCCTCACTGGGATCTGGTGAACGCAGGGAC
>NW_009725794.1:0-859 GCF_000703405.1 Apaloderma vittatum | reverse complement strand
GACGTTGGTTTCAGAAGACCCCCTCAAGCACTTTTTTCACATGTATAATTCTCCAACACAATGTTTCACTGGCATGCCCTCACCACTCTGCAGGTGTGTCTCCTGGCACAGCCTTAATCTGCTCACACTTCTCCAGAAGGAGAACTGCAATACAAAACACCCATCATTTAATACAACAGTGCAGCTGGGACCAAGAATATCACCCGATCTGATGAGGTAATGTGGTCCTGTCTGCTCTGCTCTCGTACTGACTGAAATCTCAAAAAATTGGCTGTCATTCCACCCCACAGCCAGGCCGAGTGACTGAGCAGGCTAAGTGGACTGCTGGGCTATGGGGTTAAACGCCAAACTGAAAAGAGGTTCACGGACCTTCCCTTTCCAATGGCATTTCTCCTGTAAATGAAGGGAGCATCTACTCCAACTGGGCTCCCAGGCCAAGAAGGGAGGAGCATCTAAATGCAAATACAGGTAAAGACAAACACTTCTCTTGCCACCTGGCACAAGAGGAGATCAGCTGAAACTACCCAGCATCAAGGGAGTCCACAGGAGGAGCAGCCTTTCTGACAAAGCATTAAGAATGGTTGTCTTCTCTGCCAAGATTTAACTTTACAGGGATCCAAGCGAAGCCTGAAGGAAGCTGCAGCATAACTGTACGACACTGAAGAAGCTGAGGCAGGGACCACAGTAGCAAGCTTTTCACCCAGGAGGAAAGGACACAGCTGCACAGCCAGATGGCAGTAAGAACAACACAATCCTGACCATGACATGGCCATCACAAGCCAACCAGATGTCTAAATAGCCTGGAAAACACCTCAGAAAAAGAAACAGGCTACCAAAAGAGCCTGTATCATACGAGCTG
>NW_009725793.1:0-544 GCF_000703405.1 Apaloderma vittatum | reverse complement strand
GTCATAAATTGGTATGGGTATATGCACAATGGACCCTTGATACTTGAAATAATGTTTATAGTAAGGGTTTTTTTTTTCCTGAGAGAGAAAGAAGGAAAAAAACAAGGAAAGGAAAAGAAACTGCAAGACACAGAGTTGGAAGTGGCTGTTTCCTTGATTCGGCACCAGGTCAAAATAGAATTGTCACTATATTTACAGCTTATGCAAATGTATCCACACATACTTGAACAATGTATGTCATGTAAGTGGTAAGCCCTATCTTAACCTTCAATTTGACTCCACTCTTTTTCTTCCTATAGATTGCACTAATGCTTTAAGGTTTTGACCTCCTGGAGAAATGCTTCACAGCATTACTTACCGTTCAAAGCAGCCAAGATCTTCTTGATGGGATAGATTTTCTTCTTTTTCCTTAGGGCGCTGTTTGCCTGGAGGTGACTTTTGTTTTCTTCTCCAGTTCGGAATACCTCGTTTCATTCGCTCCTAGCACTGGTCTTCTATTGTAAGGATGTCACCGGGACAGGGATGAAGCCCTTGATGGCATATG
>NW_009725792.1:25112-39666 GCF_000703405.1 Apaloderma vittatum | reverse complement strand
CAGCCTAGGCCATTCTATGATTCTATAAGAAAGATGGGGACAATCTTTTTTTTTGTGGCCCATTGTCATAGGATGAGGGGCAATGGTTTTAAACTAGAAGAGATTTAAATTTATACTAGACCTAGGGAAGACATTTTTTACAATTATGGTGTTGAAACACTGGAAGAGGTTACCCAGAGAGCTGGTGGAAGTCTCATCCCTGGACACAGTCAAGGTCAGGTTGGACAGGCCTCTGAGCAACCTAATCTAGTTAAAGATGTCCCTGCTCACTGCAGGGAGGTTGGAGTAGATGAGCCTTAAATGTCCCTTTCATTCCAAAACATTCCAAGTTATGTCAGTCAGAGTCTTTCACAGTGGTGCTGGTCCTCTTGGTCACCTGGGCCATGTGGCCTCCCTGCTATGGCCAAAATGAGATTTAGTAGACCACAGTCTTCTCTGTTTGTGATTGAGAGGGCAGTTCTAAATTTCAATAAGGCCATTTCTTGAGTTTTGTAACCTCTAAGCAAAATTCACTCTTATTTTGGCTTAGAAACAAGAGAAGAGTGTCTGAAAGCATAACTGACAGCCAGAACTAATTACCCATGTATCACACAGAGCTGTTACAGTAGTTAGAATTTGTCTGATACAGTTGTGCCTGGGAGATTATTTATGTACCTATTATAATGGCAACACAGAAAGACATCAAGACTTTTCAGCTGTGCTTAATTTCAGTCTGAATGAGTTTTCTGCAGGGATGCTGATGTCTTTGGCTTTTTTTTCTACTTTTAATAGATTTTTCCCAAAACAATGAAGAAATGTGGGGCCATTGAAGAAGTGCAGCTGGGATTGATCTGAAATGGTCAGAATTTGTAGCACGTCTTTGGTGTATCAATGTGCTAATCTCTCTGGTAGCGAATTTTCCTCTTTTGTTTGGAAATGCCCAGATGATGTTTTCCCCACAATGTACTTTCTCAAGGCTTTCATAGAAAAGGTCAATTATATGAACTGTCCTTTGCTAGGTTATAAATCTCCTGTTTCTGAGGTTTAATCCTCAGCCAAGGAAAAGGGACAAACTTCTGACTGTATATAAAGAGTCTTAGCATAGTATATTAATGATATAACTAAAAAATTACTATATATTTTTATTTGGATAAAAAGTGTTGAGCTTCCTAGAATGGTAAAGCTCAGAAGGTACATAAGGACTCCTTTTGCTACCCACTGAAATACAACAATCAGTAAAGGCAAGCCATCTCTGTCAGAATAATAAGAATGGATGGCAGACATCTCCACCTTAGAGATATGAGGACACAAAGTCTGGCAGGTGGGGATTCTGAGAGCTGGAACAAAGCACCAAGAAACACTGAGGTTCAGCCGTCACTTTGTCTCTGCAAATTAAGACCGGGAACCTTTCTGGAAAACAAATCATAGATCAATAGGCCAGAGTGAATCTTCATAGCACATGACATGTTTGTCTGACTAAGTAACTAGAGCTATCTGCCAGCCTTAATATCTCCTAGTCAGCCAATCAGAGCAGCGAATGGAAGATTGTGCATTCAATAAGAACGATGGGAAGGAACTGAGGTAGGCAAGGGAAATAATCTCCTGACATTCCAGTGGACAAATCACTGCTCCCTAAATAAATAAAGCCACAAGGTATGCTATAGGAAGGTGCATAGGGCCTTAATTTCACCCCTAGGTGGTGGGGCTTTCTTCCCTAGGAAACATTCTGTTCCTCCACATGCTTTTTTTTGGTTGTTGTTTTATTATGAGACAAAGGACAAGAACAGTACATGACTTCCTTTGTAGCTCATGATTTTATATCCTACATCTGAAAATGAAACGTAGCATGAAATTTACTTTTTGCCCTAATGTGAAATTGGATCAAGCAAAAGCAATTTCTGTATTCCTAGCAAGGAGAGCTTCTTAAAAATGGCTGTAAAGGCCTCCATTCAGTTTTTTTAAAAAAACCCCACACCATCAGATTTGTACCTTGGCTTACAATGATTTTATTATTATCTGATATAAGACTGATTATATTGAATTACAGATGGATCACCATATCAAGCCACAAAATTACAAGATTTTCCTTTTGCCCTAATGTATTGTTCAAACCCTAGCTCTCTCTGACTCAATAAAAAGCATCACGCTCTACACAGCTGCAGCTAAAAGAAATTCTGCCCTAAAATATTGGCTGTGTTTGCAGCAATTAGGACAATAGTTTTTATTTTAATAACAGTGTTCAGTGACTCATGTTAATACAAAATCCTCAAGAAATATAGGCCTGGAATGCTTGGATTTGTTTTTTTTATTATTATTATTATTTAATTAATTATTCTCCCATTTGAATGTGGCAGTACAGTTCAGAAATCTCTGGGAAAAGATCATATTATTACTGTTACTATTACTCATCCTCAGGCTAGCAGGACAGATTGACCACCTGGGAGAATGCAGCAAAGTTGGAAGGAAGCACAACCCAGGCTCTTCCCTGGGTAGCTCTTGTAAGAGCTTCTGAGAAGATGCTCTTTGCAGACCCCATGAAACCAAACAGAACTCACCAAATACAAGAGCTCTGAGATCAAACTGGTCCTTAGAAGTCCTCCAAAATGCTGTCCTCAATGTGAATTAATACACATGAGTTGGCAGAATAAGCAACATGTGGGTGCCTCCACGCATCTGTAATGCTGGCAGCCCTGTGCACAGACAAAACAAGCCCTATTGGAGAGCAGCTCTCTTCTCTGCATCTCACATTGCCTTGCAAAGTACCTAGAAATACTGCCAAACCACCGTGGCTTGAATAAATAAACAAACGGTCCTGGTTTGTAATTAGTATAAAGCAGAATGATAAAATATAATGAAAAATGAGGCCTTCCATGGGCCATAAATAATTGTTTATGACACAGCATTGAAGAGTGATTTGCCTGTATACAAGAACAATGCAGGACGAACAGCGAACTGCAAGAGCTTTTATACATAGATAAATTAAAATTATCTAGGTGGAAATTATACACAAACATGCACACTCATATACATAAGCAAAGAGTTCACTGAGAAAATTACTCTCAATCTGTTCCTCTGAAACCACAATGGTCGAATGACCAAACCCCCCAAACAAGTACTCAGGGGCTTGGCTTCACCTGCTCGGGCAGCACTAGTGCAAGAAAGGGATTAGCCGTAAGTAACAGCTTAAGCAGGTGCAAGATGAGCAACCAGACAGCAAAGCTGCTCTTATTTTAAGGAAGACTGTTGCCATGGTTTTTACAAAAACATTCCAGGTAATGCTGGTAAACTAAACACCAGAAATAAGAACTATTAAGGCCAAGAGGTATATTTAGCTTGAAAGCAAAAGGTACATTTTGCCATTGATAGTGTCAGGCTGGAAGCAAGAGCAAAGTTCCCAGCACCAGAGGCTCTGGAGCAGGCTCTTAGCCAGGACAACGGGCAAGACAGCATTGCTGGAGTGGGGCTTGGCATGCATGTGAGTGGGAAAACATGAGGTGATGGACAGAAGTAGTGGGAAACTAGATGTGATGGCTCAGGAAGTCTTGGCTCCTATTTGCCTATCTGCAGGCAGAAAAAAATCAAACCGAAATTTGCAGGGTTATTTTTTTGGTGCTGATGCCAGGTAAAGTCAATGAACAGTGCTTTCATCATTGCTGTCTCTGTAAGAGGTTCATTCCCATCCCCACACATGACCCAGCCTTTATTGTTGCCACCAGAACTGTAACCATGTAACATTAATAGGACTTGAAACTCAAAATGGTTCAAATCCAACCAAAAATATTTCTGAGGTAAAGTGCTTCTCTGCAATGGTATTTTTCCCTCTGAAAAATATATTACAGAATGCACCACGCCTTACTGAAGTACCACAGAAACCCTTCAGACACTATGGTGATTGGGGTTCTGTAAAAAGGCTCTATAAAATCTGTACAGTCCTGATTAGATATGTGTATACAAAAGGGAGAAGTAAAGCTAACGCCATCCATTAGAGCCTCTACAGAGGCACACTTTGAATTGATTTATGTGGCATCTTCTGAAGATTATTCTCTGTTGTAAATCTAAATGTGAAGAAGAAAATAACAGTCTCTGCTCAGATCATCTGGGAGAAGATTGTTTAGTGTCATTAATATTGTATAAGACTGAATTACGTGCCCACTGTTTCTTGTATAAACCAGTCAAACTGTAGGCTCAAGAGCTTTTTGAAATATTTTTGCAGCCGCATCATCTGGAAAGTGCATCGTCCTCTCACAGCACCATCCGCACAGCCTGCTTTGGCCCAGCACTGGGCACTGTGTGGTTTTTGCTAAGCGGCTGTTCACAAAGAATCGAGGTGTTCAGTGGAACCAGCAAAACCCAGGTATTGAGAGCGAGTGAGAAAGCCACTGTTTCTAGGGCTTATAAGTATAAGCATCAGAGAGCATGTGCCCTCATGCACAGCTGTGTGTGAGAGACTAAACAGCCATGTACATTAGGTGATTTTAAAGAATAAAGAAATAATATTGGGCTGCATGCACTGCCTGGATAGTCTAGAGAAGCCTTCATTTTACGCTAGTGACCTCAAAGTCATTGAGTAATAACACTGATCTTGTCCTTCACAGTGCAACTGCTACATGTTCTAAGTAGAAAGAGGGGATTATATTTTAAGAGTTACATGAATATGCATCTTAGCTCCTATGTAAAGAAAGGGTATCCTCAAAGGACAAGAAAGTTGTTCTTCTTGCAGGAAGTGAATGTGCAGGATTCCTGTAAACTGAAAAGAGTTACGAAAATATTCCCAACAGTTAGACTGATTTGGTTTATGGACGACGACAAAGCTGTCCAGGAAAACCTCACCTGGCACAGCAAGTTCTGTACAAGAACAAGAACAAGGTACAAGAGCCCCACGCACACATGGAAGTGACTGCTTGCCCCCACAGTGGACGCTGATTTTACAGACCCACACACTTCTCATTTAGATAGGTGATAGACTGTGAAATGGATACCTTTTAACAATCTTTGGACAAAATTTCTGTGCAGAATCTACTTGTAAAAAGTCTCTAAACAGTGTACCAAGCACCCATGGCTAGAAGTGGAGATGGGACTGTGCACATCGATGACTATAGTTGGTAGCCTTGGCTAAGAACAATGCATTGACCTATTGGATTTCTTTATTAGCGTATCCATGGTTAATTCATTAGCTTTCCAGGGGTAAAGTGCTTAAAATTAAAAGTGTACTGTGAAGTAAGACTAAGAATTTCCAGGCTATATTTTCCAAACCAAAAATTCTTCCCTACTGAAAGAGACAAAAAATCAGTAGGAAATATTGTTCTGAAAAAAGGACAGCTACAGCCATTGACACACAACATCTACCTGGATGCAGGTACACAGAAACATCTATATGGCTCCAGGTTTCGGAGTAGTGGAATTGCCCAAATACCATCTTCCTCAGACTTGTGTCCTTGCTCGGCCAGTTGCTCTCACCTTCCCTCTGACACTGCTGGCATTTTCAAAAGAAATTTCCCTTACAGAAGGGCGAGTTTAGTCTTTCATCTTGTGTTAACCAAATCTGATAAATAGCATTTAATACTGCTGCACCCTGCTCCAACAGGGGAGGAAAGAGCTGGACAGCAAGGAGCTGGTCAGGGGTGCAGATATTGAATCAATGGTTTCACAATATTTTGCTCGCAGTCAAGATTTTCTTCATCCTTCTAAAACGCACGAAAAAAGAGAAAAGGTTGATCCAGACTGTGAAGGGACTAAGTGGGGCTGCATGCTAGTGATGCCACATGGGAAGCCTCACAGCTTTCCTGTGTGCAGAGGAAGAGTCTTCTGCATGGAGCCAGCAGAGCGTATGCAACAGCAGCACAAGCGGTAGGAAAATCGACATATTGCCTGATTTGCATTTCTTCATAGTCCTAGAATTTGTAGGTGCTGCAGCCAAGGCCAGATTTGGCTCTCAGTCTATGGTGGTTTGTGTATGAACTTTTCAGTAAAGAAACTTAAGAAGTAGTGCAGGAGCATAACCCGCTTTTTTAGGACAGGCCAAACTTTCAGATAAGGTCACATTCTCACAGAAAACTTCAATTCTCTCAAAACTCAATATTGTGTCAGTGTGTACACTTTACCGTTAAAATTACCAGAAATTTCTTTGTCAAAACTGCCAGATTTGTCCATCCAACATCTTCTGTTTAGACTGGGATCTGATGACAGGTTTAAGCAGAGCAGGAAGAGGATGTGCACTGAGACTCCTTTGAAGTGGAGGCACCAGCAGCAATGATGCATGTTGCCACCACCTTGGTTCACCAGCCACCAGTGCTTGCGGGGGCCAAGGAGATGTGTCCAGCACCCCAGAAAGCTGAAACATGAGGTGATGGCAGTACAAGCATGGTGTTTACACAGGAATCCAGTGTCTCTTCAAAAACCCTTTGGATTTAATTTGTTGCACACAAGGTCTTATAGCACAAACCTCACCCCTTTTCTCCGGATTTGTCCCTTCACCTGTTCTGCCCCTCATGTGGGCCCATGAAACACGGTCTTAAAATAAGCCCAAGCTCCTCATTTCCCTGACTGAATGACCTTTTCAGAATTTGCCTCATCAGATACCCAGAAATCGTCTTCAAATTTACAGGATAAATTTATTCATGACCAATATGTAGACATTTCATCCTGGGCTAATATCCTTCAGCTCAAAGAGCTCTTTCGTTTCCTCAGCATTTACCACCCAACATATTTATTAAGAGATATTACATCCCCTCTAACCTTTGTTCGACCTGGCTAAACAAGCTAAGCTCACCAGAGGAAATGTTATAATTATTTTTAAATAAAATTACCAGTTCTGCTAATGAGAGAGAATAGAGAGACTACAAAGTTAGGGGCACTTTAGTAGTAACAATTAAAACAAGAAGGTACCTGCCTAAGAGATTTTAGCTGGAGACAATCATTAATTTCCCAAATATATATTTCCCCATGAGACACAGCAATGAACAATTCTCCTACCAAATAGAAGGATAATTCACTTTGTACTCCACAATACCAAACCCGCCCATCATCTAGTCAGCCTCCAGCTGGAACAGCTGTTTGTACATCTCCCGGTCTTTGCCAGCGCGGGTCTCGGAAGGTCCTTCCAGCCACAGCACAGGTGGCGAGTGCATGAGCTGTGGTGGGAGGCAGAACACTGGCTGTGCTGAGAAGCGATCATTTCACAAGTTATTACTGTTTTCCACTGACACAAACTCTCAGACCCACTTGGCTCCATTTCCAATCAAGTCTTTTTTCAACCTTTTTTAAGAAAAAGAAATAAATCACATATTTTCTTTATCCAGTTTCTGATTCTTAGACGTATATGTTTTCACCTTGGCATGTCAGACATTGAATGCCAAGTAAATGATGGGACATTTGGCCCTCCCTTGGGAAAGAGCCCTGCCATTAAACCAGGAGCGCTCAGTAGGCCAAACAATCTCTGGGAAGGAATATCAGAAAAAAAGTCTATGATTTTAATGACAGTTTTCTCCAAGAAGTCAGTGGCTGAATGGACATAAAGCTGTGATTGGGATATGGCTCTGCTCACCCCTGCCTGGGAAGAGAGGCCCTGGGAGGGCACCCCTGTAGCCCTTGTCTCCCTGTCTGAAATAGAGCCCTGCAGGGATGAAGGGCACTTTGTTAATACAAACCTACTCCAGCAAGAAGAATTAATTGGCTGTTGAACCCTCTACCCACTCTGGCTCATTTTGCTTAAATACTGATGACCCTTACAGCATCTCTAAGTGTCCAGAAACTGTATAATATGTATGTAGATATATGCATCTATATAAAAGATACTTGCATAAATGTTAGAGGAAACTGCTTCCATTTGCATAGAGGAAGAAAAATGTTCTTGTCCTGCAGTCTGGTAAAACTTGTAAAACTGTAGTATGTGATTTCTCTTCCTCATCTGTGGTTCATTTTTTCCAAACTGTTACATTTTCCTCCATGAGCAAAAATGTGCTAATAGGATACTACATCTGCTTGGTACCAGAGCACGGTTTACCTCCTGCATGTGGCCTTCTGGGTACTTGGTCCATCCCTGTTGCACCTCAGGGAGGTGAGAAGAAAGGACACATCTTGCAGTAGCTGTCAGAAGCTGGAGGTGAGCGAATGACAACAGATGACACCTGGGCTGTCTGTAGGAGGTGGTGAGACACTTGAATCATGCAAGATCCTGGGTCATCTCCACAGAGCTGTCTCACTTATTTTCTGCCCCACTGCCCAGCCAGGCTGCACAACAGGAAAGGGAGATGGAAGCAAGAAAAAAGCCTTACATCCATAGACAATGCCTGCACTCATCTGCATGGTGAGTGCTTTTCCCATTGCTCAGGCTGAGCGGAGTGGAGCATCTCCCTTATGAGGAAAGATTGAGGGAGCTGGGTCTCTTTAGTTTGGAGAAGAGGAGACTGAGGGGTGACCTTATTAGTGTTTATAAATATATAAAGGGGGAGTGTCACGAGGATGGAGCCAGGCTCTGCTCAGTGGCAAACAATGATAGGACAAGGGGCAGTGGAATCAAGCTGGAACACAAGAGGTTCCACTTAAATTTGAGAAGAAACTTCTTCTCAGTGAGGGTGACAGAGCACTGGCACAGGCTGCCCAGGGAGGTTGTGGAGTCTCCTTCTCTGGAGACATTCAAAACCCACCTGGACGCCTTCCTGTGTAACATCATCTAGGTGATCCTGCTCTGGACTAGATGATCTTTTGAGGTCCCTTCCAATCCCTAGCATACTGTGATACTGTGATTTAAGCCTGCTCTTTCCTAGCTTTGTGGAAAGCTGGCTTTGTGAAAGATCATATAAACGCTTTTTTTTTTTTTTATAGTAGCTGACCTACAAAGGAGATGCAGAGAGGCTCAGGAATAGTGCCCCTTCCACTGCTGGGGCTGTTGGACGCATCCTTGGTGCCAGCCATGGCTGAGGACACCGGTCTGCTCTGAACACGTGATGGAGAGCTGTGCTGTGTGGTGTGGCACTGAGCAGTGTTCAAGGCGGGCTGCAGGGATGCGGCGCCTGTCCTACTGCTATCAACTGCCTCCTTTGTTGCAAATTTGAAAGGCTCAGAAGTTAAAACAAGCTCACTGTTACTTTGCTACATGGCTGAAGCAGGTAGGGACAGCCTTAATTAGGGTAGATAATGCCACAGGAATAAAATCCTGACATAACATAATGTCTCTTGGTGATACATAAATGTCAAGACGTTCGTGGAAGACAAGTGTTGTAGCAAAACAAATGCCTGTATTTCCATTTTACCGAGTGATGGATGAAGATGCAAATGTCACCATATGGCTGAAGGGTGCTGTGCAGATGACTGGAGGTGGCTCGCTTGTGTCACGCTGCCTGAGCTGCTGTGCACCACTGCTCCCGGGCAGGGGCCACCCTGGGAAATTTGTGCTGGAGCTGCCCAGGAAGACATCCCAGGACCAGGATTTCAGCATGTTTGCTGTGAGTTAGATCGCTGCAGCTCTTTTCTCGATGGATTAAATCTGTCTCTACCTGGTGTGATGTTTGCCTTGCCCACAAAGCAGTAAGCAAGAGGAAAACACAATTCCTCCAAGGAAGAGATGAGGGGAGAGAGGATCCTTTCCATAAACCCTTCACAGAGTGAGGATATGGGCTGCAAAATGCACTGAAGGTAAAAGAAGTAAATAGTAAACAGAGTATAACATGAACACAGGACTTCAGTTTGAAGATATTATGAATTTAAATAAAATTAACCTTTATGTTCCATTCAATTTATACTCTAATTTCACAGAAATTTTCAGAACTGTCCAACACCCATTCAGTCCCCATGTGTTGCCTGATCTGGTTGAGAGGCGTCCCTGCCCATGACAGGGAGGTTGGATTAAATGATCTCTAAGGTCCCTTCCAGCCTAGGCCATTCTATGAAGCTCTATGAACATGACACACAGTAGCAGTAATACATTAAAAAATGCAAATGGCAGGCTAATGATAAGCTAATAAACAAAGAACAGAAACTGTTTTCTAAAAGGGAATAATTCCTTTCTTCTTTTTGCCTCATTTTTACTGCCAACTTTGAATAGTATTTTGCATTTCAGGGTTTTAAATGTGGACTCAGGTTTCGTCAGCACATGTAGCTCCAGCCACTAAACACTGCAAGTTCCCCAGGTCCTCAGTGCAGCCTCCCAGCACCTTTCCACAAGAAGAGCATCCCAGAGCCCCTGACCCGAGTTTGGCAGACACAGCACACAAACAAGAGCATGAGTGAAGTTCACATGCACCTTTTACTGCTGGGCAGAGGCTGATTTCCCCACACACACTCCTGCTAAACAAGAGTCCAACAGGGGTATGCAGGGCCACCCAAAATCTTGCAGTTGGAAGATTGTGCAATTTTATACAGCTGCTGAATCTCTGAGGAAGTATCATGGAATAGGAAAAAAAGGTATCTGCATTTTCTTCAGCCACAAGGGGATTCACCTGAGAGGTACCACAACATAAGAACACCCTCCTGATGGTGCCAAGAAAAATGTTGCGATATAACTTAAACAGACTACAACCTCCCATTATTCAAAGCCAATTCCTAAGAAAAGTGGAGTTTTCATAAGCAGCCAGCTTAGGCAGTAAATAAATGATGAAAAACATCAGTTGATGGCATTCTTCTAAGAAAAGATGGATTAGACCAGAAAATACTGTAATTTAGACATGTTGAAACAGACTTGAGAACAAATCAATCAAACCTATTCTTACTACACCTTAATGACATTCATTCCTTCAGAAATATTTTTCCAGCAGTGCTCTACACTGTGGGGAAACTGCAATATATGAATCTATTTTGAGAGAAGGTGATTTAAAAGCAGTATTAAAGCAAGACAGAGCCAAACAGTTAAATTTCTTTCCTCTGAAGGACTGCAGGTCAATCTTCCTTACTTTCAACATTTTAGTCTTTAATGTGCTTATTTTCTTAAGAATTCTTTTTTCTCTTTAAATCAGGTAAGCCTTTAGATATAATAGTCTGATTTTTGCAGCCAATGCTGCTCCAGAGGGCATGTCTTTTTTACCCCTTTCCCTTGTCTCTGTAGGTCTCCTTCACCAAGTATCCTCCCATAGCACCTGCACATGAACATACCTGTGAGATGTGAGTATGAGAGAAAAGTGATTAATGAGATAGTTTCGGTGTAGATGCCCAGCGGGAGAGAATACAGCCCCAGTTCTGCCCAGTTCCAAGAATCTGAGGTTATCTGCAGACAGCTCCATCCCACCCACAACAGAATGGATTTGTCAAGCTGATGATGTCCTGTCAAAGAGAAAGACAGGCCACATTTTGGGGAGTACAGCCATCACTCACTCAGGATCTCAGGAGGTTGCAGGGAACCAGTACAGGCTCTGCAGAGCGAGCAAAACCTGTTAAGAAGGGACCAGCCTGCAGGGTGCAGGAGGGAGCAGAGATTTCAGTGGGGTTTCTTGTTTTGTTTTGGTTTTGTTTTTAAACTCTTGTTTGTATTCTGCCTTGCCTTGAGGTTTTTCTTTGGGTTTCAGAATTAGTTGCTTTTGCTCTGGCATTCAAAGACTTTTGGTGTCCTTGGCAGCCATGGACAGCAAGAGGGAGGTGCTGCAGCTGCCCTCTCTGGCTGGAGGCCCACCACAGCCATTCACCAGAGGGCAAGGGGGACCGATCCACTGACCATTTTTTTCACTCAAAGCAATGTGGAGGATCTTAAGAATGGTTCCTAGGAAGATTCTTGACACAGTTTGGGTTTTGTCTGGGGTTGGTTTTTTGTTTTTTAAAATTAGGAGAAACTTCTTTACTGAAGGAGTTGTTAAGCACTGGAACAGGCTGTCCTCCAGGAATATGGCTGAGTCACCATTCCTGGAGGTATTAGAAAGATGAGTAGATGAGATGCTCAGGGACATGGTTTAGTGGTGGACTTGGCAGTGTTAGCTTGATGGCTTGATTCCATGATATTAAAGGTCTTTTCCAACCTAAGTGATTCTATGATTCTATAATATGTGCAGTGACACCGGTTGGTCACAGCCACAGAGGTCATGGGGGCTGAGACCACCAAGGGGCTGGCCAAACTCTGCCAGCCACAGGCATGTGCCTAGGACCTGCATCTGCATCTGTGGCAGCCATGCGGGAGGGGGATGTTCTGGACCGCTGTGAGACACTCAGCAAAAAACCTTTCTGGTGCGTGCAAGACAGAATGCGTCTCCTCAGTGTTAGTGTAGAAACTGTCTTGCTTTAGGGGATGTGCGAGGCAGTGACTGAGGGAGGTTTAAGGAGTCTCTGCGCAGGTTATTGCATGTTTATCCTCATGGAAATTTTGTGTATGTAGGAGGTGGCACTGTTGTGTTCACCAGGGCTCAGTTTTGGGGCTGGTCTTGTTTAATACTTTTACCAATGACCTGGATGAGGGGATTGAGTGCACCCTCAGTACGTTTGCAGATAACATCAAGCTGGCAGGAGTGTTGATCTGCTCAAGGGTGGGAAGGCTCTACAGAGTGACCTGGACAGGCTGGATCAATAAGCCAAGGTCAATTATATGAGGTTCAATAAGGCCAAGTGCCGGGCCCTGCACCTGAGTCACAACAACCCCAGAAGCGCTACAGCCTTGGGGAAGAGGGACCTGGGGGTGTTGATGGGCGGCCAGCTGAACATGAGCCAGCAGTGTGCCCAGGTGGCCAAGAAGGTAAACGGCATCCTGGCCTGTGTCAGGAATTGAAAATTAATCTAGATTTATCAATTTAGCTGAAATGGACTCCTTACCAAACTAAGCAAGGGATGTTACAGGTTTGATGTGGAAGTTAAGGAAGAAATTGGAGTTCGGGCAGTGAGATGATGCTGACTCCTTTGGGTCTCCAAAAACTATTCAGGGTGTTTAAAGATGACTTCAGAGTGCTCAGCCAGGGCCCTCAAACCTCTGAAGAGATCACTTTTGAAAATGTTATGCTGGCTAGGATGCACATTTGCAGCGAGGCCAGGCAAAGCATCCCCATCTCAGGAGGACGAGGGGCCAGGGGACAGTTTGCCTGTCCCCCCAACTCCGCACACCATCCAGTGTAGGCTGTGTGTCTGGAAAACCCCTCTGTCCAAACTAACCTGTGCTTTTTGGCTTCAAAACCTCAGCTACCAAATCACTACTTTAAAAAGCCAAAAGGCTGGAGTTTTGTCAATGTAGAAAGCAAAATTTTAAAAAGCATTTTTTCCCCTGCCTTCTGGGAGGTGGTCAAAACATCTCCAGCACAGAGGAGGGAGAACTTCAGCATTTTTTGTTTGAGCATCCGCAGCTATTTGCCACCTGCCTTTGCCTTCTGGTTGGTGCACGAAGGAAGCCTGCAAGAAGGTGCCAGGAATTCGGCTGGAGAGAAAGCAACTTGAAAGCTGCTGCCCAGTCAGCCTTTGAAAACAAAAATTTCCAGAGAACACCTAGGAGAAGCTTCTCATTTGATTTTGTGAATACATTAAAAGTAAACGCTTCAGTTGCACTGCAAAGGAACATTTTGATGTCTTTTATTCTTAAGTTGCTTTTTGTTCTGCAGTACTTTATTTTGTACTGCACCTTACTGAAAGCAGGAAATCTATTTCACTGAAAAAAAAATGTTCTAAATACTTGATTTGAAATTAATTGCTTTTTATTTCATTTTGTAAAGCAAAATTTGATGCTTTGGGCTTTCTTTTCATTTTGCTATGAAAACAACGTTTTGGAGCTTACCCAGGAAAAAGAGTATTGAATTTCAACCAGATCTTGTTAAAAATCTGAATTGTTATATTCACAAGAATATGAACTGCAGAGTTTTGTCTGTATCTTCACAAACAATGGTTTTTTTATTCAATTTTTCCTGCAGTTAACAAAGACTTGTGAGCTAGGGGAAGAGTCTAATTTGTTACTTCTTAATGGTACAAATGTAAAACACTATCTAGATCCCTATTTACAGCCAATAGCAAGATAACATACCCGAGAGACAAATCACAGGCTCTTTAAAGTACACGTTAGCTCAGAAAACTGCACCCCATAGTATTCAGCAAATAACGAAGGCCTGCAAAGGCTTTGTTAAGTTTATTGTTAGAGAGTAAAGATGATGTCAGTGGACACCGGACTATAATACAATTTCATGAAAGGCTGCTGAGAGAAAAAATGGAAGCTGGCACCTTTGTGGCACAGCCGCAGGAGTGGAGGTGGGTGAAGCCCTGTGGAGGGTGGTGGAGGAGGGTCCTGGACTGCCTGCTCTGAAGGCTGGTGGAAGGGCACTCAGCCACTCCAGCGACCCTCACCAAAAAGAGAAGAGCCATCTGAAATCCTATTCGTTTGCCTTTAATATTTGTTCCCAGGCTTTTCCCAGGGTTGCGGTTTCCCTGAGGAGAATTCTTTGTTGCTGAAGCATGTGCTAGGGAGGCACAAGCCTCCAGGGCAGAGGGGCTTCAGGCATGGCCGAGGCGGGTCAGAGCCTGAAATCAGACAGTGCAGCTTTGGCAAGGCTGAAAGCTTATGGGTTTGACAAGGAGGGGAAAAAAAATTTATTCTTTTTTTTCAATTTCCTGCTGCAAGCAGTCTCAGTTTGCCAGACTAGAGCACTTACCTCTTGCCTTACCTTGTGGCATGTCCTGGTTTGAGAGCACC
>NW_009725792.1:0-25081 GCF_000703405.1 Apaloderma vittatum | reverse complement strand
CCTGCTTGGCCTCTTTCCCCTGTTACTCTCCTCTGAGAGGGTGTTGGAAGGATCACAGAGAGACCTATCAGAGTTTAGTGGCCAGTCCAGCCTTAACCTTCAACAGACTTATTAGGACCTCTAGCTGGGGCTCCCTTCTTAAGGGCCCTTATATACTGAGCGCCATGGGAAGGAATGCTGTGATTGACCATTTGGGTTACCTGACCCATCCTCTCCACCCCACAGGCACAGCTGCCCCCCCCCAACTGTGATTGCTACCAGGTCCAGGAAGCCCCAAAGAACTTCCATCCTGGTGCTCTCAAATCAGGACATGGTAGAAGAGGTCCCTTCCGTGTGACAAACCCTGCATGCTGACAACTGAGGGAAAAAACGCCTCTCCCCATGTTGATGCAGTACTTCCCTATGGCCCTGCAATATTCTGTGCATAGTGATAATTCCCAAGAAATTATCATGTAATGCCCTCATCTTCTTCAAGTGTTACTTGAGGGCTTCCGTTGTTGAGCAGCCTGGGAAATTTTCTTAAACAATGCTACACTTTCAGTCCCTTTTGCCATCAACATCAAAATAATGAGTCGGCTGTAGGGACATGGGTGAAGGCTGCACCATCTCTCGTGGCTGCTCTCCTGGAGCAGGTTTTCTCTCATCAAAAGAATTGGAATAAACTGTTATTGTGCCAGACTTGCTGCCCCTGAGAGAGTTAATAAATAATTTATTATGAAAAGAACATTTAACAGGGGGAATTTACAGATGGTCAAATCTACTTTACACTCATTAAGGGCTGAAATGAAGGTGAAGTGAGAGGTGCACTTTTAATGATGCTGTCAGATGACAGGTAAAAAAGTAACTTTTCTGGTAACAGGATACTACCACCATTGGTCAAAAATTTCCTTTGAAACAAGTTCCAGGAGACTTCTTCCAGCCATGGGCTTGAGCAATGAACAAACTGTTCTCCTGGCCTTGGGAGTATGGGAACTGCTCCTCCAAAACCTCATCTAAATTTTAAAACTAACCTCCTGGATATTCTCACATTTCCCCTTGTTTTTTATTGTACCAAGATCTTCTGGATACTACTCCAAAACCTGATTAAAAGCCAAAACCCTGGCTGAGTGCACAAAGAGCACCCTCACCCCAAGCCCGGGCCCCCCAGCAGGTCCCTGCCTGTAGGTTCAGCTGCCACAAGGGCAGCAGTGGCCTCGAGCTCACACCAGTGCCCAGCCCTGACAACATACATGTGCCCAGTTTTGTAATCTTAAATAATTACTTTCAACTGTCAAAAAATTACCCATGGGAAGTAATACACATCACTACTGAAACCAGATCTTGCCCTGCCAGCATTTCACGTGCTCTGTCAGCTCTGATATTGTCCAGAACACTAACTGGCAAACTTTATGCTCTTTGGTCATAAGACTTTGCTCCAAGACTGCAGAAGTTGGCCTGTCGCCTCATTATTCCCTCATTTTAAGTGGCTTCAACAGCAAATCACAGGATTTTCAGGCACTATGGCTTGCAGTCTCTTTTCCAGGACTGGTAACAAGACAGTCACCTGGCCAAAGAGATTTTAAATCATCCTTAAACCTCAGCATTTCTAGCCCCATGCCACTTAGTATCACTGTAACGTGTCCGACTGCCACCGTCTCCCTGTTTATCTTGCACTCATCCAGACAAACACATGCTGATGATCCTGAGACTATCCTGTTAGCATCTGTGAAAGAAAAGGGTACAAAAAAAGTAAGTGTCTTGTTCCAAGAAAAGATCTGAATTTCCTTTTTTTCTCCCCACACAAGGCAAAGGGTGAAAAACAAATATTGTGTTTGTACATAACTGAGAGGGAAGGAAAACCACGGGGGAGCAGCATGTGAGAGCCAACTCTGCCTGTGCTTTCTGGAGCTGGTTCTCAGCTGTAGGGATATTTTTTGTTTACTGGGATTAGTAAATATCTTTGCAATCTTACTTTGAGCCACTCAGAGAGAAGTAAGAACACTCCACGCTGAATAACATCTCTACCACAGCTTCATTCCTTACTTAAAGACCTCTGTTGTTTTGTGATGCCTCAAAAAAATGGTCACGGCAACAAAACTGACAGAAAGGTTCTGGTAGGAGTGGGCCGACTCACTGTGACCAAGACATTCACAACCAGGGGCAGTGACAAAACCTCAGGGCCTGCACCATCACAGCACGTTGTGCTTTGGAGAGGAATTAATGCTTATTTTAGACAGTCAATTTAATTCATCTAAAAGGACATAGCAGCTTTCCTTCTCTGTTGTCTTGGGCTTCTGGGGCAGGAATCAACTAAGAACTGACCTTTTCTTCTGTCGTTTCAGCCCATTTGGACATTACCCATCTATGGCTGAGAGTGTGCTAAGTGCACCATTTCCAGGCATCTTTGCAGCGCCCCCATCACTCAGGTGGTCACACAGTACCCGATCACAGGGCACCAACCTCCTGCCAGTAATACACGGTAACCACATTCCCCAGCAGAGATGATGGTGCAGATTTATTCAGCAAACCCAGGGTTTTTTTCATGTTTCACCTTAAAGGTTCCATCCAACTAGCAAGACTCAATCGGTATTCATTTTTATTGTCAAAGTCTTGACCTGCAAATAGAGTGCTGGAATTAGAGCTTGTTTCCTCTTATCTGCTTCTGTCCCCCTCCCCTCCCCCACCCTGTACTTATGCCAATAATGGCTGCTGCTGGGTGTGATTTGCTCAAGTCCTCTTAAACTGTGAAGCACTGTGTGGATGTACGAAGTTTTGAGTGTGAAGTGGTAAGTCACAGGAAAGCCCTTCCCCTCCTGCACTTTCTTTACTAGATTTTCCCAGAACCTATCAAATTAAATATAGTTGTTAGATTATATTATTATTCGTTTATTTCTAGATTTTAGTCCAACACATCTCAACACTTGAAAGCCACAAGCTTAAAACATTTATTGTGACTCAAGTGGTGAGATCGCACACCTGGGAGCAGTAATCCTAGGATCCTTAGGCCACAATCTCACTGAATCAATACATGCTTAGTAGTTTAACTAGCTAAAACTGCTGGTTAACCTCTATCTTCTCACCACCACCCCTCTCCTCCCCCTGCCCCAATGTCTGCCCCAGCTGGAGCTTTGTGCTGTGCATAGGATTCTCTTACACCAAGAACTGGTCTCCCTTTGCGGTAAAACTGTTGGCTACTGCCAAAAATTGTCATGTTAGAACTGCATAGGATAGCCTTCAGATGTGGCTCATCCAAGCCAGTGTTGACAGCACTGAGCATCTCAGAGAAAAAGTGCCAAATCTCTGCAAAACAGGCTGAAAGTGCCTCCCCATTTCAGGAACAAATAGGACTTTGAGATGTGGATTAAGAGCATGGGACAACACCAGCAGCAGTGTTAACACACAGCTCATAGCTCTCCTGTCCCACTGTCACCTGCTCTACCCTCAGGACAGCACTACGTCCTGCACACACTGCAGACAAGTGCCCTGGCCAATGGCAGGTCCTGCCTGGACATGCTCTGCTGGAGCGAAAAGCCCTTTCAGGTTGAGATGCCCACCACCTTCCTTCCTCTGGCCTTTGCCTCTAAGCCTGTACTCCCAGAGGCCCCCAAGCACGCACCTAAATCTGCTTAAATTAAACATGTGCTTGCAGAGATCCCCCAAAAGAGGATCCTTTCTGAACCAACAGCCACGAGCAGTGATCTCTAATGGGTGGGTTCTCAGCTTGATGCGTTCTCAGGGGGTGTGTTCTGCAAAGGGTCAAACAGCTTGTTAGGTAGAGATATACTGGCAATTGGGATAATGAGTTACCAGCCATGACCTTTCTCTTTTGAAGTGAAACCGTCAGGGATTCTCACAGTTTCTCTGTTTCTTTCTGAAGATTGAGATTTCCTCTAGGTTTTCATCCTTATTAGTATATGGGTATTTTTTTCTGATTGGATGAGTTTTGCAGCTCCACACCTAAACTGGTCTGTGACATTCTCTTTGTGTCTGCTGACCCATGGACACACCAAAAATAACTTTCCTGCTTGGCTGTGGGAAAATACAAGGGGGTTTTGTGAGGCTGTGGTTTGTTTTATATTGATCTGCAGCCTCTTCTCCTCACTGCAGCAGTTAACATGTCCTAAAAATGCTAAATTGCTCTTGATGAGAACATGGATATGCTGTTGCAGACCAATTTCACCATCCTTCAGTTTTTATAGCAAGCAGATTTATGAAGTTGGCTTTTTTTTTTCCCCAGGCTGTAAATTGCCTGAAGAAGAGAAGAATCTGAAAATGTCAGTAATAATCGATAGAGCAGCAGAGAATCAGCAAATACCAGCCTGTAAGCCCAAAGGAGATGGAAGTATCAGCAATACTATAAGGACCATCTCTTTGCAGAACTGAAAGTTTCAATACCGGTTTTGCCATGCAGGACAAAATAAGTGCTTTTGTGCAATTTCAGTCCCAGATCTCAGCCCTGGTTTTGCTCCAAAAAATGTCAAGGCAGACAGGTGTGTCCTTTGCCACTGTAAGCATGGCCCATATAGTGAGGATCTAGGACCTGAGGAGAGCCATGTCCAAGCCCGATGCCTTCCTCCTTGCCCTCGTGGGCATTGCAGGTAGGGGTATGCCAAGGGCTTGGGCTAGCCAGCTCCTGGACGCTCATGGGATCTTAAGATCATTGTGTTCAACCATTAACCTAACCAGCCAAGTCCCCCACTAAGCCATGTCCCTAAGTGCCATATCTATGTGGTTTTTACATACCTTCAGGGACGGTGACGCCACCATTTCCCTGGGAAGTCTGTTCCAGTGCTCAGTAAGAAATGTTTCCTAATAGCCAATCTAAACCTCCACTGGTTGAGGCTGTTTCCTCTCACCCTGTCACTGCCTACTTGGGAAAAGATACTGATACCCACCTCGTTACAACCTCCTCTGCTAAGATGCATCCACCTCACAAGAGCGCATTATTTTCAATTTTCAAACACAAATGTTCATGGATCTCTTAAGCTGAAATAAAACAGAACATACCATGCATCTTTTTATTTGTTTTTTTTCTTTGCAGCAGGAGTTGCAGGCATGGCAGTGCATCTGACCAGCGAACCCAGACCTGCTGATGCTCAGCGGTGGCTCTGTAACACTGTTCCCCAGCACCATCACTGCCCACGCCACTCACCACAGCTGTGTTTTGGCTGAGATGGCCAGAGGGAGCTGTGCTCCCCTGCCGCCATCCAGCCGAGCAGAGCAGAGCACACAACAGCTCTGCTCTTCTGGTCTTGGATCTCCTGCTGCTATGGATTGGTGGACATGGGCACATGCTTCTACCTGCTGACCCTCACATAAGAACAAACTCAGGCGTCCAGGAAGACTGCTGAAATTTGAGCAGTCCTCCCTGGGCAAAGTGAGCTACTCCTTTAGGATTAGAAGGGTGACAGAAGGAAGAAACCACAGGTGATGTGTTTTACTGGAGCAAATGCAAGATGGAATTAGACAGAAATGGCAGGCAAGCCAGATTATAGCTTTAAAGTTTGTATTTTTAGGGATATTTATCGGACAAGACAACTTTGCCAGCTGTACCTCACACAGCTTGCTTTATTCTTGGACAGATCTGACAGAAAGTGTTAATTGCTCATACGGACAGATTTTCCAAGGGATGGGGGGAGCACTATTTTGCAGGATATGGGCATCAGATCCAATTTATATTCTTTGTTCACTCGCTGCCTAAAGAGACTGAATTTATCCTAGAATTTATGTCTACTTTCTGTAGGTGGTATCAACGTGCTGCTTCTGTAGCTTGCCATTATTTTTTGGGGGTAATACGTAAGTTTGCTTTTCACATTGCTTTTGCTCAGCTTATGCAAACTGACTCTCCTTCTGGCTGCAGTTCTTGTGTTTCTTGTAACATTTTCCCTGCATTTACAGAAGCTTTCAATGCCCTTTTCCACCTAGGTATTATGTACTTTCCATATGACAGAACCAAAGGCAGCGTTTAGGAATTTATCAGAAGAGTAATTGACATAGGCACCTAAGAGATAATTTCATTAATGCAGGCAATCTAATCATAAAAGGGAAAATCTCGCTCTGTACTGTGTGGACGTGCCAGGGCATCTCACTGCCTGACCTAATAGTTCTTTTGAAAAGTTCTCTTCATGTTGGCTTCATGTTCTTTTCTGAGCTTGCCCAGAAATACTCGGCTTAATACAGGTAGTTTCCTACACACGGGGAAGACAGAAAGGAGGAGAAGCATGTTGTTTACAGATTAAAGTCTGTGTTAATAAAACAAAAGCCATTCTTCAAAACACAGTTCAGGCCTTCTCACTGCTGGGTGAATGACTGACATGCTAGATGACCACCTCCTGCTCCTCTGTGACTTGTTCATTCACAACGCTTGCAACCCCTTCTGCAAAGCACACCAGTTTCCCCCGAAGCAGCACTTACACAGCTCACGTGGCAGCACAGTGGGGTAGGTGCCTTCCCGGAATAAGCGAGACATGTTTTGAATCTTCCTGAACAGAGTCAGGAACCGAACCTTCACAAACACTCTCCTTACTAAGCTCACGCAGGGGAATAAGCATCATCGCCATTTCTTAAAGGAGCTGTGGCTGTGCCACTGTCATAGCAAAAACTGCACAAACCAAGGTACCCTGGTGAGACCCTCCGGCAGTCAGGAGGATGGACGCCAGCTTCTGAGTCTCATACAGAGACCAGCTTGTGACAAACGTGATGATTTGCACTGTTCTGAGGGTGGCACTTCTCACCCTGTGCAACAGCAGCACTGGCAACACCCGAAGGATTGCGGTGTTGCTGCAGTCTAAGCATTGTCACAGCCTTACACAAATTTAACAGTTCTTCCCTGGATTTCCTGCTTTTAAAGCGTGGAAATAGAAATTTAAGTCATAGGTTCTACTTTTCCCACAAACAAGTAATTTTCTACTTTTTTTGCAAGCCATTACAGTAATAAAATACAATAAATGAAATTTAAGCACCACAGAAGGCAGATGGAGAACTCACTGGCCTTGAAGGCAAGGATTTCCTCCATGCTCTCACTTATAAATATGTATGTATACATGAACCAGGCACAGCAAGTTTCTGCAACACAAACATAATAGCTACTTTTGCATTTGCTGGAGACTCAGAATCTGGTACCACACACATACGTTCAGGAAAGCAATTTCTCCCCCTGCCAAGATAAACTCCGAAGCTGTTGCATTAAAATCTGCCGCACACACTGCGGCGTAGGTATATTCAGAGCTGTACAACCGTGGTCTACAGTAGCATATGGATATGGGCAGAAGAGAGGCTCAGAATATGGCAGTGCCACAAAGAAAATGATGGGATATTGCAAAACAGACAACAGAAGGCACACAAGATACTGCTCGGATATGCCTGTAACCAAGTGGTTTTTTTCTCCTCTCATCAGGGGAAAACTTTACCTTCTAGGTTTGTACGAGCAGATTTCAGAGCTGCCAAGACTAGTGAATTAGCTCAATGGTCTGGGCACTTACCTTGTATGCCCTCTTCACAGGGGTGACAGTTGTATTTTGACCACATGTACAAATTACTGAAGAGTTTCATTTCAGAGTGGAAGTTTTCTCCTGAGCCTAAGTATTTTTCTTCAAATTTATCAGACCTGCTCTCCTATGATACTATGACATATTTACTCATGACTTCATGATGTGTATGGAAAGATGACCGCACTACCCACTGACAAGCATTTTCATCACTTTCCAATCATGTACTTCATCATTCCCCAGGTGGTTAATGGAATTTGTCTTCATGTGTCATCTAGTACTATTTTCAGAGTGGAGCCACACACTAACATCAACAATTAACATCTCAAATGCTATCACATCTACAGCAGCTTTAATGAAAAGGTAACAAATCTCTTCTCTAAGGACTATACATGTAGTCCACTATTTGACTTCACTGGAAAACAAGTCGTTACAAAAATAGATATGATAATTATGTTATAGATTCACCCAACACAGACGTCAGTGAGAAGATAAACATGGAGAATCCAGCTGTTAGCTGAGTTTCAAGCTTCATTATTTCTGTTTATCAAATCCCTCCACCTTCAGCCAAGACCTTGAGGTTTTTGTGTATGCTGAGACGTGACACTCTGGTGTGAACACAAGCCAATCTTTTACTACCCATAACAGCAGAACAGAACACCATGAAAAATGGTAACAAAGACGAAACGTGGGATTTTTAATCTTTATTTTATTGATTGTTTTGCAAATACATAGGACTATTACATTTAGTTTGCACAGCTTACAGTACTACTGTATTTTCTATAATATTTCATTGCTTTGCTTTTTCAGGGACAGAAGTCGGTAAAATACAAAGTGGAACAGGTCCAACGTGATCACAGAATCACAGAATGGTAGGTAGAATCATCACCTTCTTCAGGAAAAAGTGTCAACTGTCCTTGCCTTGTGAAATGCTGTCAAGCAGGTGAAGATCTCAGTGATGTCCCAATAAACCTCCATGCATACCGTTGACCACCAAAGAGGAACAAGAAGCCCTCATTCCTGTAGTACCGACCATCACAAACACTGCTCAAAGTATACCTTACCTATGAACCACAGTTGGATCCACAGAGAGAGAAATACTTAAGAGTGGTCTAATTTCTAATCCTATGTTAAAAATCAATTACAAAAGTGGAGCGCAGTTAGCTTGTGCGGACATGTGACATTTTCATAACAATACCAATATTCTACTATAATATAATGTCCTCCATGAAAAAGTTCAACTATCAATACAGGTACTTGCACCACTGTTGTATACAAAAAATCCCCAATTTTCAGCACTGTATTGACTTTTGCTCTCTTGCATGAACACCAATACAAATATGAGAAGACACAGAACTCAAATATCCAGCATGTCAGTCTTCAAGTATTCTTCCACACTCTTGATCAAGTGTGATCTTCAGGCTAAAGAAAAAGAAAATCACCTCTTGCACAGACCTTAGCTGGTTATTCCTCACAACATCCCTGTGAGGTAGGAAGAACATCTTTTCCAGCAATAGCAGACAAGGCAGAGAGCACAGATGACATTTCTCAAGGCAAAAGCAGAGAACTGGAAAAGTTGAAACTCAGGTTCTTGGCTCCTGATTCTTTGCTTCAGAAACCAAGGTGCTGAACTCCCAGACATTATCAGGTCATTAGTCTTTTTATAGCCATACGTTAATGACAACTATGGCTTCTGTGCGTAAGCAAAGCACAGTCCTGTGGTAGCAGCAGCATACACCTAATGCTGCACTCAGACACTGCTCCTGTGCTGTATGTGTCAGTGAATCTTTGCTGTAATTAATCAATTAGTCCTAAAACCAATGTAGCATAAGTAATTGCAACAGATCAACATGTCATTTATAGATTTATTTAAGACTTCCCCATCTATTTAGGTATGTTTTTCCTCTGGAGAAGTTAATAGTAATTCCCTTCTGCTGTATAAGACTTTTCATATTTCCCCCCCTAAATACAGCTTCCATTCTGGGTGCCCTCCATGAGAGATTTGAGTGATGAAGAACAAGACACCTTCACAGAGTACATCCACTCCTCAGAGAACCTCTTGAGCCATCCTTGGCCATGTAGGCAAAGATAGGCACCTTTTGCTTCACCACAAGGGTCAGAATTGTTGCTGAAGTGTCTTTATGGATTGGGGAAGAGGCCTCTGGGCTGCTCCATCCAAAACCAAAATAGTTTCCTATCGAGCTAAAACAGAGTCACCTTTTGTTGTATACATGCTTAATGTGTAAAACTTCTGTGAGCAGAACTTCAGTCCAGCTCCACTGCAATAGAAATAGCCAAACTTTAAGAAAGGAACTTGATTGGAATGAGTGAGTAATGTGGAGAATTACACCTAAATGGAGAAAACAGGTGAAAACAAAAGCTAGATAAAAAGCAACTTTTGCTAAGCCTGGGTTAAGATCTCCTGGAGGGCTTTGATCAATGTAGCTTCAAGACTTGCAAGCAAATCACCTATCAACCAACTCACTATGTTTAATCATGAAATTAGCACTGCTCTTTGTATAACATGTTTCCATGGGCTAAGCATCACGTCTTGCCTACACATTCAGGCTACAAAACAGCCCACCACCCATTAGCACCCATGAGTTCAAGGATTATGGGAGTACTTTTGTTCTAGCATAAAGGTGCTTATAAAGGCCTTTTCTTTATTCCTCTGTAGGGAGAAGGATAACCTATTCTGGTGTTGACAAGAGATTATCAAAGAATTGTTTAAAGTGCAAGTAAACAAAATAATCTCTCTAAAAGAATTTTACTGCTGTTAACCCCATGTGTGGATCAAGACAAATTTTATAACTGCCCAATGCAGAGAAGCATTTCTTATTTTAGAATGGAAAAATGCAGTACAAAGGCTAGTATAGGAGCCAAACATTGCAGGGTTTTATTATCTGGTTTCCTAGAAATGTGTAACATTCCTTCCACAACACACACTGATAACAGTAAATACCTCATCTATCTAGTATTAGAATGCCCTTCTAATCATATCTCCACACTGCTTATCACATATATGATAGGCATATATGTATTTTTGCGTCTACATTTTAAATGTTCTTCAATCACTTAATCTGCTTCAGTCCTGATGTCAAACATTAGGTTAGGAATTACTTTAACTAAAGTGCTCCTATTTACAGGAATGACAGAAATCATCATACTTGGAGAGAACAATGTATTTTTTTAGTAAATGCAGATTTCCAGTCAATTCATGCTCTGGATAATAAATATATATTGTGCTGATTTGGGATGTGAGATCCAATGCTGCCATATTACCTATCCACAAAAATGAGAATAATTTGCTAATTAATAACAGGGACAGAAAGATCTTTATCAAACAGCAGAACCAGAATGAGGGAATGACTTTTCATTTTGATTGTCTCACGGCAGTCACTGTGGTTATCACAAGTTTGGGTTTCAAATTCTTTAGTTCTTGCCAATGCCTTAATTTGCAGGTGGTGCAAATGTATGGCTTTTAGCCTTAACCAACTGTATTCCCTTCAGAGGAAATCTTCAAAGTGCCCACAGTATTCTTCCCTGCGTTTCCCTACGTTAACGCTGGACGGAAACACCTTTCTCCATAAACAACCTCCACTTGCCTTTAAATGGAGGCTAGGAAGAGTCATAGAATGTTTTGGGCTGGAATAGATAGCAGGGACTTCTTTAACTAGAAAAAAGGGCAGATTATATCTGGAGAATAAGAGCGCATCATGTGGAACACCATGCAGCTACCAGCTGCCTGAAATGGTGACAGAAACTTTTTAGCCTTCCTCTTTCATATTAGCCCATTTCTAGTTTGTATGATGTAAACAGAAGGGTTCAGAGTTGTAGGCTTCTTCAGTTCTGGAGCTGTAGGCTTCTTAATGCCAACACACACACACCATGGAAACAGCAGATACATTCAGGGCTAAGGACACAATTATTTCCACTGGTATAAACAGCTCTATCACAGACTCATTAAAAGGTTCAAGAAAAGGGAAGTCCGTAGCCCTGATGCTTCTGTACATTTCCTATAGAACGCTCCAGAAAAAAAACACCCATAGCTTTACAGGAGAATTGAGATTGTAAGTGCTGTCGTTTCAGAGCAAAGGAGTGATCTGTAAGTTTAATGATATCAGGAAAAGCAGAGGCAATCATAACTTTTGCATGGTTATTTTCTCAATCTGAGTAAAAAATGTTGTATTTGGCAGAAAGATTACAAGGCATTTTTTTTTGACAATGTTCATCAACATTTTAGTATAACATTGTTTAAAATTTAGGGAAGAAATTCACCCTTCCATTAAAATTGGTAATGCTATGAAAGTACAATACAGTTTAGGCTGATAATCACAGCCTGAATTTAACTATATTGAAACTACTTACAAAGCCCTTAAAAAAAAAAAAAAAGGAAAATTGCAAAACAGTCAGCGTTTTCTCTTCACTGAGCTCCCATTTGGAAACAAGCCTTCTGGCAAGTAAAGCCCAGTCTGTATTTCATGTTTAAATCTGCCTCATTGGTATTAGTTTTGGAGAAACCTAGCAAAAAGGAGGGAAAAAACACAACAGTTGGCATGCAGATATAGCAGTACAACCCACCATTCATTTCCACCTCTATCAACTATGTGTCACTGAAGACTAGAGACACTGTATTTATCTAAACTGATATATTCACAGTATTTCAGAGATAAACACTCCCACAACTGAATTTTCTGATGCATGAACACAAGATATGTGTGCTGCTGTATCCAGTCTCTAAACTTCATTTATTTTGAGTTAGGCTATTGATTTAAGAATGCAAGCAGATTAAACATGGACAGCTGAGCCTGTACTTGCCCTCGCTAACTGCATGGTCTTCTCGAATGGCTTCTGATGCCAGCAGAAGGGATAGCCAAACTCAAGTGAAGCAGCTCCTCAGTTCTACACTGTACAAGATGGCACACAAATGTAACCCAGAAATGAGCCATGGCTTAAATAATACAGTGGCCATGGCCATACAGTGTTCATAGTTTGTGTACAGTGGGGCTGCACTTGCCAAGAAGAGCAACAGGTAAGACAGCTGCAGATGGGCAATGGCTTCAGCCCGTCTAATCCACTTGCATTCACACATCATACACTGAATGGTGTGAAGGAAAAAAATACACTATATTCAATATATCACTGAATTGTCACTGCAGTATTAAAACAAACACAGCAAGGAATCTTAGGATTTCACTTCTTTGTTCAATAGTCAACTCCATTCTGCTTCTCCTCCCCACCCACCACGAGACAAGATGCTGTCCATCAATGACAGCTCTGTGCAGAACTAGTCTACTGAGTCTTGAAACATGCATATTAGGAGGGGATATACAATCAAATGTATACGTATATTACACACATACTGTACCTAGAGTGTATGTAAACATTTGATTTGATAATGATACAGTTTAGTATTTCTAACTTCATTATTTTTATTTAAATTTGCCTTCTTCCATTCACATTCAATTGATTTGTTTGACGATGAGTTTAATATTTGTAACTTTTACATTTTTAAATTTAAACTTGCCTTTTTCCATTCACATTCATATCTGTGTGAGGACACAGTGTGGTGTTCTAGTCTGTATTCTATTAGCACAGCACGTATTCTATTGTTTTAGTTCCATATACCCATAAAAATCAATTAGTGATATTATAAGATATCCAGCAGACCAAAAATAAAATACAGTATGCCTAAATAGGAAGCTGGGTGAGGACGGAAGGTATAAATGGGAACAGAGAGAATACTTTGAAAAGTAGCAACGGTTAACACTTCGTTGAACCCCAACTGAAGGTCAGCACAAATAACCCAAGGAAAAGCTCTCCACAGAAGATCCAAGCCTCTTTAAATATCTCCTGCTCCCAGTCCTATTTAAATAGGTGCACCAGGATGAGGACAAAAAATAACTCACGTGAAAAAATAACTCACGTGATCTTAGTAGTTCAGGACGAAAAACAGTTCCGCAGATAATCTGACTCCTAGTCGATTAATGCATCCCACTGAAACATCGTATACTGCATTCCTTCTGCCTCCTTATCCCATCTTTTCACTTAAGAGTACTGAACAAGCTAACTCAAGAAAGAATGATATAGAAGGGCTTTTCCAAGCATTAAAGCCTATTTCTTTTAGAGGTATAGGGCTATATTTCCTGTACCAGTTAGATTCCTTCCTCCTGTATTTCCTGTACCAGATAGATTCCTTCCTCCAGCCACTATATATCATCATTTATAACCTTAGGACAATAGCCCCAATGGAACAGTCAGTTCATGAAGAATGTGTTTACTGTATCAAATGCTAATTAAACGTTTTCAGAGGATGGAAACTAGTCATTGATTTTTCTTCAAAGTTGTGTGTGAACTAGGATAATAAATTGACGCAACAGGTACCAGTGTAGAGGAGCTGGAGAAGCTCCCTGAGTGCATCAGCATTCTTGGACTTGTTCTGACTCCAGGTAACTATGTGCATCACCTAAGTTGGGCCTATTCCTGCCTCACCCAGGGATGGTTCCACTGAAGTGAAGGCAAAAATCGGAGAACGAAGAAAGCACCATTAAAATCTGTATTCTGCAAACAATGACGAAAGGCAATTCCTGGAGGAGATTACTGTTTTTCAGCTGTTGTACATTTTGGTGCCATCAAAACCTCCAGTGTTTTACATTCGAATGAGCATATTACATTAAATGTGATGTCTGCGCATCTGATGCTAACGGCTGTCATTTGTGTGTATCGCTACCCACTTCAGAAAGGGTCTGATCCCCCTGAGTGCTAAAGTGCCACAGTGTCTGCTGAAGATAACAGAGGTGGCAAGAGACCAGCACCATTCAGAACTAGACTCGAATACAACTGTTTGCTCTAAATAAAATGTGATTAAATAAGCAGAAAAAATGCTAATGTAACAAAAGGAATGCTTTGTGCTCAGAAAACAAGGTGTAATCAAGTCTGAAAAGTGGTCCACTGCTTTAAATCCCAGTAGAATCAGTCAATTTGGTAACACCCTCTGCTAAAAGCACGGCATTTGGTAATGGCTGAATGTGCTTAATGAAGACTACTTCACAGCAGAGCTGCAGGTTGCTACTTTCTAACGATCCCTCCCAAGCAACATATTCTTAATATTATTTTGCTTATGGGAAAAATGGCTTGTCTTGGAAGTTTTAAAATACTTTGCTAACACAGAATAGGCAGGTATACTGGGAGCATTTTGCCTGGGCAGCCTCTGAACTGGTAAGAGGACACACAGCGTCAGGGCTACAATTCAAGCTTGTTGACGCTGATTTCCATCCCCAAACTACCCTTTTCAGCCACACAAACAGTCTTATGCTAATTTCATTATGTTTCTTTATAGCGAGTAACTCTTTCAAGGCCTAATTCTGAATTGTATTCCTAATAACTTCTAATGACCTTAGTGAGTGTGCAAAAGAAAGTAATAGTTCAAAAATGTAGAAAAAAAAAGGTGCCTCCCCCTCCCCCCCAAAGACTAGTGTTAGCATATTTGTTAAAATAATAGAAGGGAAGTGTATCTCCAGAAAATAAAATTATATTCTCTATTACTTTTCACTGGTTTGAACTTGGGACAGTCAATTTCTTTTTAAACGTACAGCAGCCAATTGCTATTCAATTGGCTGATGTTGCCTCTGCAGATGTTTTTACCAAACACCATGTTATCTTTTAAGATTATTTCGTAAAACTGAGATTTTACATCAAGAAAGAAAAAAAAAAAAGAAAAAATGGGTGCAGTGGGGATTTTTTTTACTCAGACAGACTTACCCTGATTATTTTTATAATGAAATATATGTGTAAAATTACGGTTCTCAGCCTATTCTCTCATGGGCTCATCAACAGTATAAACTAGTACAAGCCCAAACAGATTACCTGCCAAGGTGATCTATATGCTAGGCTACAGCAAATCTGATTTAAGCCAACACTTTGTCTTCACAGCACAGTAAAATCAAGGGCAAATTGTTTATTTTTGATATGATGCCAGTCTATAATGAAGATTGTTGACTCTAAATCACGTTTTCTTTGACATTTTGTTGTTCCAAGTGTCCTTTAGGAGATGTTTTTCCAAATAAGTAAGCAGGCTGTGAAAATGAAACTGTACAGACAGATGTGTCCCAAAGAAAGTCATACAGGCTGTAAAGTTCTCCTTTCCAAAAAGGATTAGTCTGCATGGGGAGAGATAGTTATGTGTATAAATGTACAGCCAACCCTTAAAAATCTTACTTGTAATGAACCTAGAGAGATATTTGTTTTAATTCAGATAATTCACTGCATCCACTAAAAAAAAAGGTAAACTCATATTCCACCCGAGTTCTGTTTCAAATAGCAAAATACATGATGCAAAAACCCCTGCTTTTACTGTAGCAATACAATATCACTAAAGATTCTGTCACCCATATAAATAAGAACAAAATGTCTCATTTGGTGAACATAAATAATCACAAGCACAAATGTTACTCTTGCAAGGAAGCCTGAGGCAGAGTCTTGAAATATGGAAAAAAGGACCAAGGATGCCACTTTCTGAAAAAATGCCTATCACATTGCCCAAATTTCTATTTTCTGAAGTCCAGAACTAAGTAAGGGAGTTGTAGGTGTTTGCAATATATGAAAATCAGGCCACCAAGGGTCCAATATTATGCAACAGTGATTCAGTGTTGCTGTCACAGATGTGAGCACAAGTTTTGGTAAGGGTTAGAGAGGTGGACTGGGTCACTGTGTCCTGGAAACATTCTTTAGAGGAGAGAGGGGGAAAAGAAACAACAAAACCACCACCACAACAACAACAAACAACAACAGAAAAATAAAGGAAGGGCTAATGCTCTTCCATGCCACAGCCTTAATAAGCAAATCATTGTTCATACTTTCAATCTGCAGCACCATAGAGATTTCAGGCAATTTTGGAATTACCGATCAGTAGGCAACACCGACCTCTGCACATAACTTGGCAGAGGTACACACTGTGCAAGCAAGCATTGCAATGTGAGCATTTATGCAAGCCACATGTTTTCAGGATAAGCGTATATGAAAGTGCATAAACCAACCAGCACCTACAGTATTCAGGCCTACTGCACCTCTAGTGCAGCTCGTGGTTTCAGACATGACGATGGCAGCCATGGAGAGCAGACTGTGCTGGAGTTCACCTTCAGGAGAACCAGAAGCGTGAAGGGTCCCTTCCTGATCCCAGTGAGACAGAACCCACAGACCTAGGTGGTCAACTGCTGCAATCCCTCCCACCAATTGCTTCAGGCTATCCTGAAGATTAAAAAATTACACTGCGCCTTTGTAAAAATTACAGGAAAAGCACTAAGCACCTAGGTAATAGTGGGTGGTGCTAATCATTTATTTGATCTTAATAGTCTTGCCCTAGCACATCCACCATGCAAGCTGCAAAGCTTCACCTCATAGCCCATCTTTTAAGCTTTTTACTTCTTTCTCTCAATTTTTTTCATTCCTTCTGCTTCTGTTGCCTTCAACACAGGCTGCTGGACTGTAGTTTGGATAACACATGCTTAATTAAATAGCTATGTAGTTGTCACCTGAATCAAAAAGAACCAAGTCCTTTCAAACAAGCAGGTTTGGAACATGGCAGGACTGTGTCTTCTGACAACAAACATCCTTCTCCGTATTTTCAGTCTATTTAAATGTCTACTAAACATGGGATCTTCAAATTCATCACAAAATTAATGCCCAAACTAAATATGCAAGAATAAAAAATGTAAATGACTAACTACAACATATAAAAAACAATATTATATTTTAATTTTAAATGTTTGCTGTTCGACAGGCTGATCAGCCAAAGAAAAAGAAGTCTTGACACTATTGAAATTTTAAAAAATTGTCAATTTTTTCCTAAATCACTGTCAGAAACCAAACAAATTACTTCTTCTGCACACAGAATTACCAAATATGAAAAGCTGCTTCCACTGTAAATTAAAAAATAGCAATGACTTCCATAAAATGTTACATGGAAAAATAATGGTGTAAAGCAATTTTGTAGCAGTTTTCTGCACTCTGCAGTTGCAGGTCACTCGTCTTTAACTGAACAATTATTATCAGATAAATTAATGTATTTTCAGAATGAAACAGTTCTTTATTTAAAATATTTAAAACACCACAAGAAAAACATACATTGCCGTATTAGCTATCAGAAATGCTCTCTTATGGCCACATAAAAGAAGTTAATGAAATTCCACATGGTCATTGCTCAGCAAGTTTTACTTACTGCCAACAGGATGCTCAAAGTCCTAATAAACTCTTTCAGATGCTAATGAGCAACCTTTCAATTCCCTGCCTTAGCCATGCCATGAAACTCTGCAAAGAGGAAGAGCACTGCACTTCATTACTTCATTACTTCAAATACTCCCCAACTTTTTTTACAGCACAGTTTGTACACTGTTAGCTTTGCTGTCCTCTCCAGAAGAGGCCTGAGCTGCCCCAAAAGACTTCACAGTACAGAAGAAAAGATTTCACAATACAGCTGTAGGAGAAGGCCATGAAGAAACTCTATGTTATCAGCCACACATATGCCATCAGTTACAGCCTAGTGAGCTTTCCATTAATAAGCCAGTTTTGTGCTGGCATTAATTAAGCATTAAGAATGAATGTGAAAGTCAAAAGGCAATGGCTTTCTGGATTAATGCAGAGCTTAAGTTTCATTTATACAAAGCAAGGGAGAGAAAAAGCAAGGATATCTACAGCAGAGCATTTACTTGACTGGCACTAGTAACACTGAGTGCATGAGTGCATTCAATCCAGTGAGAAGACTCCCAGTCCCATCTGAAGATAGCACTAGGCAAACCAATTTACACAGCAGAAAAATAAATATGATATGAATCAGCTCCCCTTTTCCAAGTGTCATAAAAGTTCCCTTTCCACGTCATACTTTTACTCTTAGTCACTTCTCCATCTCTTCTGTTTTTCCTAGCTTCTACTGTTTTCAGTACGATCACACTGGATTACCCCTAAATCATCTTATGTTCATTGTAAATCCCACAGGTAATTTATCCAGCCCTCGCCTACAAGGAGAAAACTTAAGGCATCTATAGGTTTTCATGTGATGAATATTTGTGGACAACATTTGTTCTGACACAATACTAACTGTATTTGTTTGTGAAATGACTTACTGTGAAGTCACAGCCAGTGCTTTTCTTGATATCATCCACTGTCAGGCCTTCCCAGATTTCTACAAGGGTCAATCCCTTCTTCTTGTCCACATCAAACACAGCCTGTCAGGTTCAAATAGCACATGATTAATTTTTTATTACCAAAGCAGAAAATGAGGATATAAGTATTAATACTGTACAAAATGGTGTGCTGACATAGGTAGAGTTCCCTCAGCAACAAAAGATGATATTAACTTAATGGTTTAACTTTGTGCTTTTCTGACTCACCAATGAAGATTTCTGCTACATTTATTTGTACCTGAATCTAAAATATGTGATGTGCTAGTTTTGTGGGAAAAATGTGAAACTGTTCTTAACTGCATGAAATGAGGACCATGCCTTCTGCTCCAACCTGATAAGAATTGGGAGATCCCAAAGAAAGGGCTGAGATGTTCCTTGCTGCAAGACAACGTTTATCAAGAGATCATGAAAAAGGCAATGTCTCCCTTGTTCTTTTATCTTAAGGCCACTACAGAAGTACAGAGTGGTTGATCACCTTAATTAGACTGTAAGATCCTCCAGCAGCTATTGCACACCCACTGCAAATTTTAGTATTTTCAGAAGCTAGTAATGAAAGACAAGATTTCTTATTGTACTTTTAATAGAAAGCCTGGGAGAAAGTGGCTGAAGGAGCAGAGGCCGTTCTTTCTGATATCTTCATAAGATATGCTTTCCACTTCCAGGGCTCACAAGTGCATCAAATAAAAATACCTGTAAAACAATGTGCACTTTAATGGTGCCTACCAGAGGGAGATAAATGGGTTGCAGGATAGTTGCCAGGGAAACTATAAGGTCTATAATAATTATTCTTTAAAAAAAAAGTTTTTAGCAAGAGGCCTGTGAAGATCAAACTTGAAATGAAAGTGAAGTCTTAAGCTCATCAGAGAAGTACACTAAAGTTCAGCTGTCCTCTGGGCATGTAAGACTGACTTACGGGACTGAAAAACAATAGCTCCTCTAATTCTTAAAAGAGAAGCTGGGCAAAAGGAACATACACACTAGTAAGCTACTGTGGAAATAGCATTTGAAACACTAAGTGCTGTTGTACATTTGTGTCATCTTCTGATAAAACAACTAGATCTGACAAGTGGTGACTCTTAGAGAAATTTCTCCTTGTTGATTATTTTCTATCAGTCCTTGTTCCTGTTCATTTTTTGTACCTTGCATTTGCATATGGCCAGTTAATAGAAGACTGGAAAAACTTCCACATTTTCATTTATTTTCCCTTACTTTGTGGAGAAAAAACCCTTTAAATTACAGTAGCAATATACCACCAGGAGAAAGCAAATTCTACATCAGCACCTTTGATGCATTGTACTTAGTATGATAGATGGCTCACAGAGGGATTACTCTAGGCCCTTAAAATGCGAACACTGATAATAAAAGCAGCATGATTACAGCAAAAACCTTAAGTCACTTATCTTTTGCTGAAAAGATCCACTAATATACTTTGAGCAGCAGCAATATCAGATGCTCACATGTACTTGTACTGGAGAGCAAATTGCTTCACAAATGGAATCAAGTAAGGACAGAAGAACTAAAGTCCTGCTAGAGCTACAAGTTGTTTTTCTCTGAAAGAGTCTGTAGTACACATCAAGAAAGACGTCAGTTGTCTGTCATACGTGCTATGCAGCTGCTCTACCAAAAAAAACCCCAAATCAAGCTGTGATTACAGCTGTATTTGAGGATTTGCATCTCACACAGCAGATCTTCAGACACACTTGGGGAAAAAAAGGAGATACGCACTTTGCATACTTTTCATGCATGGCATCTTTGTTCTGAAGGTGTCTAAGAGTGAGGTCCACTGTGCTAGATGTCAACGGTGAAAGTTTTAAAAGGAAAAATATGAATCATCAGACCTCTGGAATTGAACTCGAAGTGAATCGTTGCCCTTCATTGGCAACAGATATCGAATCTATTACTCATTTTTATTACACTTTTCTACTTTTATTGAGTGGCACTTCTCAGGGATACAGGAGAAAAGTATTGACCAGGATTCAAGTACCTTACCTTCTCTGTAATGATGCGGTTTACACATTGTTTCCCAGTAAGTGGTAAATTGCACTTTTCCAAGATTTTATGGACATTGCCCTGTGTTTAACAACATACAGACAAACATTAATTTTCAAACCCAACATAACTTACTCAGAATTCAAATATGTACATGAAAATCATACCATCAGCCATTCAGTGTTACTGAAACACTGACTGTACTCCAAACACTAAAAATTCATTTCTACGGCAGATTACATCTCTGGCAATTTGGGACAGTTATTACTTAAATCCCACATACAGGGAGATGACTAATAGGAATCTCACCGTATCACTGAGTGGGCTCCTGAGTTTAGAATACTTCTGCTTAGTAATTTGCCTTTCCTGATGCAATGTGCGGGTAAGAGATATGCGGGACCCCACTGCTGGCACGTAAAGGACAAAAATGAGGGAAAGACATTGCTGGCATGACATTTCTCTGTCTTAAACTTTATCACAAACAGTATGTGCAGGATCAGCCATATACATAGGCACTTCAGAGCTCCAGGGCTGAAGTCCATAGTCATGCTCTGAAAATAGCAAATCCAGTTTCATTACTCCCAATGAATTCCCATTCCCTCCATCTCTCCAGGAAAGCCAAAAAGCAGACTAAGAAATGCGTGCAATATGCTCATCTTCAAGCGCTACACAGAAGTTACACTATCTCTGTTTTAGACAGGACAAATTGGCATGCAAATAGAGCAGAAAGGAATGTATATATTCAAAATATAATTTACTTTAAGGAACTTCCCCTTTGGGGGGCATCAGATGCCAGCTACTCTAAACCCTAGGAAAAATATGATCTAATGAGAAGACATAGCTTTTGACACGAACCTGGGCAGGTAAGGTTTTGATGGTGAGTTTTGAGGTTTTTTTCCTCCTCTATTTTTTTCCTTATTTTTTCCGTCAATTTTTATAATACGAGTTCACAAATGTCTTTACATCCTGCTAAATGAATGTAGGCTTCAAGAGCTCCAAATGGATATAACAGAGATGGATCACTACATTTTTAGTAAGTACTTGTAGGCGTTTTTCAGAGGTAGCATTAAGTGCACATTTATCATATTATCAAGTTTTATTTTTTCTTTAATTATCAATTTTCCATTATGCATTTCAAAACTCTTAGAGTATTACATGTCTCATTTAACCATCTGAAGACAATATTTTTAAATTTATAACGATCAGATTGTCTCAGGTCTTAATACAAACTCAGGAACCATCTCTTAGCCACTTTGACTCCTGAGTGATAACGACATGAGCAATCCATGTGCTTTTCAATTTATCTTTTTCTCTGAAGAACTATTTCTCATTCTAATTCTACTGGCAAGATTAACATCTGGTATCAAGGCAACTACTGTGATGAAGGCAAGTATCAAGGCAACTACTCATTCATGCTTTATGGAAATTATGATTCGTGACAGTGTTACTTTCAATTGATCTACTTATATCTTGTCCATCTCAAGGACCTTCCTACTCATTTTGCCTAAGATTAACCTGTATATTTCTCATCCACATGAAATGAAGTATCTATTCTCGGTAACCAGTTGAGATTGAAATGCATGGACTTGCAGAGGTGACAGCCTGAATGGCTCCTGTGACCCTGAGAACTGACACATTCCAGCTTCTCAAATCTGAGCTGAAGATTATTCTATTAGCAGCTAGCATGAAAGGCAACTTTTGGAAGACATCCAACACGGCATTATCAGAAGGGGAATCCAAATGGAACTCCATGAATTTTTACCATCTGAGTTTACACAGTATTTGTTCAGATAAAAAAAGATCATTGTGTAGATACATAAAATATTAAGGTGTTTCATTCTGCTTCAAGTAAAAAAATCTGTTGCTGAAGAACAAAAATGCCCTTAATCTTCTACAGATTAAAATCAAAACTATTCACAATAATAAAAAGGCATTTTCAATTCAGTGCTCCATGTTTCAATCATGTCCAAATCAAGTGCTGAAACTAGTTTCCATTCCATTTTGCTGAATAGTGTAGACAACTCATTTCACAACATTAAACTATTACCAGCCATTACTTTAGTAGGTTTTGTAAAACACGTCAATGATGGTATTGGGGTAAGAACTTGACTTCTATTTCTCTTTGGCAGTATTTAGCAGATTAGGTACAGATGCACAGTGACTATCTAGAGATTGAATAACAACCTATTGAATAACAACTCTATTATTTTTCTCCATAACTACAAACAAAAAAGTAATTTAGTAAAAAAATACATTAATGGATGTAAAACACAATAGATTAGACTTTAGGTCCATTTGCCTAGTGTCTCACAGTGGCCTAGGCAGATGGAGCAAAAATGGAGCCACGCCTTCACAGACACACCCTCCTGGTTTCTGACACACTGTGATGTGCGAGGGACTCACGCTGGAGCAGTTTCCCCTGAAGGACGGCACCTCAGACTCACGAGGGGTGGGCTGCCCCTTGTGGTGTCTCACGTTGGGCAGTTTGTGATGAATTGCCCTTCGAGGGATGACTCACGCCAGAGAAGAGAGCGTGAAGCTTGTCTCCCGTGAGAGGGACCCCACAATTTTTTTTTGCGGAGAGTCCTCCTCCAGAGTGAAGAAGAAGCGGTGGAACCAACATCGGATGAACTGACCGTAACCCCCATTCCCTGTCCCCCTGCGCCGCTCGGGGGGAGGAGGTGGAGAAACCAGGATTGATGTTGAGTCTGGGAAGAAGGGAGGGATGGAGGGAAGGTGCTCTGCTTTTAATACCTGTTTGCTTTTTCTTATTTCTCACTACTCTCCTCTGATTTGTCCTCAATAAACCTAACTAATTTCCCCCAAATCGAGTCTATTTTGCCCAGGACGGTAAATGAAAGTGATCTCCCTGTCCTTGTCTCACACCTTGAGCCCTTTGAAATATTTTCTCCCCTTGTCTAGCAGAGAAGGGGGAGTGAGAGAGCAGCTGTGTGGGCACCTGGCTGGCAGCCAGGGTCAAACCACCCTTATAATCAAAGAAATCGTATTTTGTAATACAATTGTAAATTGTATTTTACTTGCATTGCAAGGACTCAGCCTGTTGCTATGTTTAATAACGACAACTTGTAAACTAAAATGGGAATGCACTATTAAACTCTTAGAAAACGTATTTATATGTTTTAACAAGCCATAACTATTACACAAAAATTCCTTGAAAAGGATTAAAAGATCCTTCGGCAGTTGACAAATCAGACAAAACTAACTGCAAGAGCTACTACTACAGTAACTCCTGATCATATCTTTTGAAGGTACTACACATATCCCACACCTTCTACTGTATTTACATTCCTCAAATCTTGCCTGATGTTGATTTACAGGAGACTTTGGTGTTTAATGACAGATTTTTTGTTATTTATTTGGAAAATAACAGGACAAAAATGTCCCTATATTAAAAAGCCACCAGACACAGCAGACTGTCACAGTACATGCAGACAGTTCTTTCACTCAGTAGCACACTGGACTTGAAGCAGAACAAAAGATTGCTCTTCTGATGCATAGATACAGATGCAGTTAAGTTTCATAGAATCACAGAATGGCCTAGTCTGGAAGGGACCTTAGAGATCATCTAGTCCAACCTCCCTGTCATGGGCAGGGACGCCACCTCTCGACTAGATCAGGCAACACATGGGGACTGACCGGGAATCGAAACTGCGACCTTGGTGTATCAGCACCACGCTCAACCGACTGAGCTAACCAGCCCCCAACGTTTGTGAGAAAGGATTCGGTGTAAAGAATTAAAAAGCTGTGACTATATAATTGGCTCTGCAAGAAGCAGTCACTCCAATAAAAGGCTTCCAACTTTCAGAACTGGTCTCATGTCTGCTATATTTGTTTGTGTAGCAGCAGCTTTTGATTTCCAAATACTAGGTTTCCATATTTCATCATCTTCACTTTTGAGCAAACAAGAAGAAGCAGTGTAAAGACTCCAAAATCAGGCTAAGAAGAAAGTGTGCCAAGAATACTCTCCATTTTAAAATATGAATAAAATGAAAAAGCTATGCACATAGTTTAGTTTTGCTGTGCCTTCTCACAAAAGCAGAAGAAATAATTTATGAAAGCCTGTAACTGGCTCTCTAAAAGTGCACACCAGGCATGTACACAGGAGCCTGTTATGTACACAGAAGCTCAAGTTACGTATACGTATGCTAAAATAAATAGGTTTATGCCTCGACTGTTTGTAACAATGAACCTATCTGTGTTTCTACCCTTTTCAGGTTCACTACCTTTACTGACAAAAAAACACCATGCAAAGAACTTCCAAACACCACTGAAAAAAGATTTTGGTAACAGTACTTTTAAGTAAAAAACTGTCATGAACAGTTGCACTGTATGTGTGGACTCTGAACCTTAACTGAACTCTACAGTAACTAGAAATTCAGCAAAAATATTAAAACATTATTATGCCATTAATATTATTATATATTATAT
>NW_009725791.1:0-11968 GCF_000703405.1 Apaloderma vittatum | reverse complement strand
GATTGGCCGGGCCTTAGCCTGAGGAAGATCTAGCTCTACCCTGGGGTGGGGGAGGCTCTTGGAGTTTTGCATGAGACTACCGCCACTTTTTTAACAAAAAACCCCATCAGACTCAAACCCATGGCAGGCCTAGAGAATAAATCTTATGAAGAGGGATTGAAGGAGCTGGACATGTTTAGTCTGAAGAAGAGGAGGCTGAGGGGAGACCTCATCACTCTCTACAGTTACCTGAAAGGACATTGTAGAGAGGTCGGTGATGGTCTCTTCTCACAGGTAATCAGTGATAGAACAAGAGGGAAGACTTCAAACTGCAACAGGGTAGGTTTAGACTGGACGTTATGAAAAAATTTTTCACAGAAATGTTTAGACTGGACATTATGAAAAAATTTTTCAGAGAAAGGATCATCAGACACTGGAATAATCTACTCAGAGAGGTGATGGTTGGGTCACCATCCCTGGATGTGTTTAGATGTGGTGTTGGGGGATGTAGTTCAGGGGTGAGCTTTATAGAGTAGGGCTAATGGTTGGACTCAATGATCCCAAGGGTTTTTTCCAACCTGAATGGTTATATGATTCTCTAACAGAGTATTTCATGCATTATTTCTAATGTATCTGTCAGTGTTGGAAAAAGTATTCCAGTGAAAATATTAAACAGTCTACACAGCAGTGTACAAAACAAACTAAAAGGTAGGCTAAAAGAATGGTATTTCTAAGTGGGTTATTCTCTCATAGATACAAATATAGTAGGAAGAAAATGAATGCTGTTCATCAAAGCTATGATCAGTTATGTAAGGGTTAAACAAGGATGGCTACTTATGAATAATTCTCGTCCTTTTGGCTTCTAGCTGTCACAAAATACAATTTAGAAACAGATTATGGAGCACTGAAGTGAAAATACAGAGGAAGATCTGGGTAAAAAAATAAAGTATACCAAATTGTGCTGAAATCTAAATGAAACACCATTAAAAAATGTTGATGAATGTGAAGCCTAAAGAAGCGCAGGTGGAGAAACTGAATCTGTAGCACAGTCTTCAAAGAAGAGGCACCATCAGGGAGAAAGGACGCTTTTGCAGGAAATAAGGGATATGTCCTCTTGGCCGTTTATTTGCCAGTGATGGTGTACCCTTGCCAGAAGTGAGGAGGCTGTGTGACTGTTCTGACTAGCAGACTGTTCACCAGGTGGAAGCATTACAGTTGGATGTGGTGGTGAAAATGACATAACAATGCCAACGCTTCATTTCCATGACACCTAATCTGGTTTAGAGAAATCTCTAGGAATTTGTAGAAAGTTGCCTGAGAGGTGATAATGATTTTAGTTTTAGACAAGAAAATTCTCAGGGAAATTTCTCAAGGCCTCAGGTGCCCCACAAAGCATAACAAATACTGAAGGGCAGATAAGAAAATATGTTTATGGAAGTTACTCTGAGTTTTCAATCATAGCTGTAATTCTGTGCAAATGTCAGCACTCAGGAAGGCAGGTAACCAATTACTTGTATTTGTTTAAATGATAATTGCTGCTAGTGAAGGGAGTAGCATATTGTTGTGCTTACCTGAGGCTTACCAGAACTGACAAATCCTTTTTTCACAGATTTTCCCCACAATGTGTTTGCATGTTTTTTAACGTTGGCGTAAAAGTCAGACTCTTCCAGTCTTCTGGAAGTTCACTGTTAATGCCAAAATGCATCAAGAAATATCAGGTACTCCATAGCCTTCTTTTTTTACAATCCCTGGGTGCAAACGATGCAGGCTAGTTGATCCCAAGAGATGCATTTTACCATCACCTGACTTATTTGCTAATTTGGCTGCAGTTCATCATCTTCATGTGATGTGGGTACATCATATCCTTTCCTCCAAATATAAACTAAAACTCTTAAGTACTTCTGCATTTTCTGAAGCATTATTGACAGTTTTATCACTTCCTTTGACTAATGAGCCTTCTACGATAGCAAAGGTTTATTTTCTTCCTAATGCACATATAAAATTTTTTCTCGCTATCTTAACTTCACTGCCAACTTCTTAACTTTTGTCTCTTTTAACAGTTCTGACATACTCTTGCAGTTGCCTGTGGGTTGTGCTGGGTGTACTGACTGATCCTATGACAACCTGAAGATGTCTTCGACAAGGAGATAACCAAGCCCTAGATATTCCACAAAGCCTTGAGGTCATCAGGGTGTGAGTCTTCATGAACATCCTGAGAACATCACCTTCACCTCAGTCTCTCTGACCACTGCAGCAGTGGAGGATGCAGTGGCCAGAGATTGCACAGGCCCAGAGCTTTTTTTTTTCAGAAAAATAAAAAAGGAGGAAATGGCGTCATCACAGTAGCACAACCTAGGCTTGATGTAGTTCTCGTAAATCATCTATACTGATTTGTAGTAGAGGGGAAAGAAGAGAGAGCACAGATGTATGGAACTTCTGGTTGCCTGAGCACTGGGTGCCATTTGAGGTGCTCTGAGTTGTGGGGCTATGTCTCCAGCTGCAGCTCCAAGGACATGGGTGCCTCATACCTGTGAAAGTTCAGGAAACCTTAATGCATCTCCAAGGGCATAAAATGCAAATATTCAGGCATCTGAATTAAGCTCTTTGAGTGGGAGTTGGATTAATCTACCTTAAATCAGGTAGCTAAGTGGAGGTATCTTATTTGCTAGTAAAACCTCCTTCATAACCAACAAAAATCTAATGAATGCACTCAAGTAGCCTGATGAAGCATAGGGGGATGAATTTGGATAAGCTGAGTATTGTTTTTGAAATATTGACCAAGAACAGGACACTCTTGCTTCAACAGAGTCATGTCGTGGCTAGTCAGATGCCTTGAGTATTTCACCTGGCCCCTGGCTTCTGCTTCTGGAGTGCGTGCCCTGTGTTGTAGCCACTTTCCCTGTGCAATGTCATAGGTACTGTAAGGCATCTTAAATAACTTGAGCCATTTATCAGTGAGCAACAGGAAAGCTATAATCAAGCCCTAGAACTCCACTGGCTGCAAAGGGAAATTAGGCAGCCAGTTCACACATAGATATTTGAATTTCTGTATCTGAATCTCACCCACTGTGTTTGATCCAGGACTCACATAGGTTAAAATAATTGTTATTTCTAAGTCTAACACTGTGCTTAGTTTTGGCTCAGAAGCTAACATTTCTAGATTGCATGTCAAAATGTAGCTGCTGTAGGGAACACTTTCTGTGGCCTATTTTTAACTGATGCAGGGCTATGTCATAGTCTCAGGTGCTCTGTTTACAGAAGCAGAATTTACCACCAGTTTTCTGTCCTTTGTGCCACTGAGACCTGCAGTCTCCTAAGTCATTTATGCACAGCAGGGAGGACAGGCAGGGGAGAGTACTAGCATACCTAGCAATGTACACCCATGGCCTGAAGTGAAGGAGGCACATTAATATTATGTGAGCAAGAAGCTGCAACGCTGTATGATTGGCTCTTATAATATGAATAACAGCTTCTGTCACCCCGGTTTTGCTGTCCTTTATTCCTAATGAAAAGTGATATTTTGCAATAAAAGAGGATATCACAAAGACTTTTTCAGGCACCAGTCTGTTCACATCAGAGACAGTCTTTCTACTTCTGCAGACACATCAATTCTGATCAAGGCAAAATTCTCATCACTTTCCTGGAGGGAAAAATCACTATAAATGTTTTGTGTCGTCAGTGAGTTTTGTGTGAGCAGAAACAGAGGAGAAATGCCTCCTTTATCTCAGTGGTTCAGTATCTTCAGTGGTTCAGATGACTCTGCCCTGATGCACTAGAGAAGATTTAGCACTGAATGAGGGTAGCAGAAGTTAATGAATAATTACTTGGATATATTATATCTTTCATGAGAAGATTTCAAATTGCTTTACAAACAATGAGAAAATAAGCTTCATAACACTTGGTGATGTAAAGTAAGGTGAAGGAAAATTCGTGGCATACTGAAAATGTGGTTGGCTCGATTTTGAAAAATATAGGGCTTAGGAAAATAAGCAAGCTTCCTTATCATTGTACCAAGGACTGAAGTAATAATATTTTAGAAAACTATGAGGAAACAAAATAAGCATTGACGGTTTACAAATTACTTTGACATGTGAACAGCTCCAATCCTTCAGATTGTTTTGGCAGTAGAAATGAAACCTTTGCAGGCAAGGACAATTTTATTCTGCACTGAAATTTCTGTTACCTTGTTTCACCAGTGGTTCAGTCTATTTTCTGTTTTCCTATTGGCTTTCAGTTGTTCAAGTAACTGTATACTTTGCAACTACTATTTTTGTCTCACTGCTATTGTTATCTGTTCTTAATATGCAGACAAATACTGTAATAGAGCTGACTGAGAGGCTTCAAAGATCAAATTGGTGTAATTCCTCTTGTTATCTTACTTCATATTGCAGCGTTTCACAACACATGGTCCTACCATCAGCTCTGTTCTGTAACTCCACAGCAATTCGTGCGCTTGCTGACACTTATCCATCCTATACTGTATCTGTTTCTGCCTTAAGACTGTGTGGGGCATGGAAATAGTTTATTGTTAAAATAACTTTGTCTCTTGTAAAGTGTTATGTTCATTTATGGACAGTAAAATTGTCTTCAAGTGATGAGTCATAGAAAAATGCTAGCCCATGTCTCTTGTTTCTTTATTCGCGGTTCAAGGCTTGCATAATTTCTTTAGGACTGTTACAGTTTGATGTGTCAACTTGCCTTGAAAACACTGTGTTTCAAGTACATTCAAATACATTCTTCAGTCTAAAGTACGTGTTGGGTGTTGTGATCATCTGCATTATGTCTGTCACAGAGTATGTGCTCTCCAGAGCTAGACTGCACGGTACCAGACAGCTTCCCAAAGCAGACAACACTCCTTTGTTCATTTCTGGCTGTGGTTTTTTGCTTATTAGTTGAATTCTTGGCACAGTTGTTGGACAGATGTCCACAGCAGTCACAATCACAGGACTGTTTGGGGACTTACAGTTGTTAGGTTTGGTTTCTAAGGAACTTTCAGCTCCCTTTTCATTGTCTGTGCCCTTCTGAGACATAGCTGTCCTCTCCACCACCTTTCTGAAGGGCGAGGCAATTTTCTACATGATTCTGAGTACAGAACTTTCTCTTCCTGACAGCATTTCTGTGTCACAATGATTCAGTTATCACATCCAGTGGGCAGATTTTTCTAATCTAAGAACTGGAGCTGAATATTAAAGGGACAAAAGAATTCGGAGATACTACCTTTGCAGAGCTTTTACTGTTTGTACTAGCTTCACCGGGATCTTACAGGAAGTCCCAGAAAAATTCATGCTGAATGTAGCAGGCAACGGATTAAGCCACAGAAAATACAACATGATGGCTCAGGTACTAAAAACCCATCTGCTGGCACACTTCATCAGGTTGCTACAGAGATATCAGCTGAGGCACTGTCACAGTGACAAGGGAACCATTTATATAGTACATATTTTGGGAGCAGTGATGATAATCAGTGAGTGGCAACACCATTTTGTCACAGATTCTCTAATAACTATCCCATAAAGAAAGGATCTTTCATGGAAACTTCCCTAACTCTTTTAGAGGTTGGATGGGGCTTTGAGCAACCTTGTCTAGTAGAAGGTGTCCCTGCCCGTGGCAGGGGGCTAGGAACTAGATGGTCTTCCAGGTCCCTTCCAACTCAAACTGTTCTATGATTCTATGATTTATTCAGCTTTTCTGTAATGCTCTGCTATGATCCTATCTTCTCTGAGGTTACCTTTAAATCTTAATCACATATTGACTCTACTTATTCTCTGCTATGCTTCCTATTGTTCAAGCATTTGAAAAGGTTTTACTGTTGGCTTTTATTTCTTTGCTGATTGTTCTTCAGCGATGGGTTTGGTCTATTTTATTGTGCTTTTAAGCTTTTAAAAACTTTTTATTTTCTTCATTTGGGTATGGTTAGTTTTTAAAGATTTTAAAGAGTTCAGATCTTAAGACCAGTTTTTAATAGATTCTATATCCTTTGCTGACTTCTGAAGGATGACTACAGTGAGAATTCCTGCCAGAAGGAACCTCAAAGCAGCCATTAAGTGAGTTAAACAGTCTTCATGCTGTCTAACAAGTGTTTAAAGATAACTATGGGAGGAACAAAGCCCACATATGAAGAAAGATTTCAGAAAGGGCACAAGGCTGTCAGCACAGTCAAAGGGCAACTCACTATCCTGTTGTTAGGGAGCAAAGCTGGAAACTACGCTGGTTTCCTGAGCAGTGCTTGCCACCCACACCAGCAACTTCAGCTCTCTCCACCAGGAAGAAGTAGGCAAGAGCTCCACACTCCCTCAGCTAGAGGTATTTTGACACTGCTGCTGCCCTAAGGCCTGGACTGCTCCCTCCTTTCAATGTGCCTAAAATCAACCCTGCTCCTGTGAATGCCTGCTTTCCTGTTCTTCTAATGATGATTTCATACCTAAATCCTCCTATGTGATACTGAAATCCTTAACCACCAAGTTTTCTGGTATTCGTGCCTTCACAACCATGTCTGGAGCTAAACAACTCTGAAAGGTTATGTTCCTGTGCTGGATTTTATGTCTTGCCTTTCATGCTTCTTGGTGTGAACCATCATAGAAAGACTGTAATTATGTGAGTAGTAATTTCCTGCTGGAAACTTCACAATCATGTAAGTTATATCAGTTTGACAAGATGAAAATAATTTTACTCACCAGAAGCAGATTGGAATTGTTCCGATGATTTCCGTTACCGTGCAGTTTGCTGTAAGAGACTGGAAAGAGTAGGAGGAGATGACAGCATGGTGCACTCAAATCACGAGTTGTATGTTGGAGGTTTAGCAGCATGTTATATGGGATTCTCTGCCCCTGCAGCTACAGCTAGATTTCATTTATTCAGTTTCAAAAGTAATAAAAAGAGCACTTTATCCAGAGACAAGTTTCATTGTCACTATAAATTTTGTATTTACTCTCATTTCTATTTATGTGCTTAGTGTGAAACCTATTACTGCATTTTAGATTGTAAGGAAATATTCCTTTGGAACATATGATGGAAACTGATGTTTCTCACCTGTCTTATCAGAACACAGGTTAGCAGATGAGGTCATGCAGGCCTCTTTCTTCTTTTTGCTGGTAAGAGCAGGCAAATCAAGGAAAATACATTCTTCTACTCTCAGTAGTGGTCTTCTCACTTAATAAGTATGATCAGGCAGGCTGAAAATCCCAGCTATCCAGTGTGGTTATTTCCTCTGAAGACCAGGTAGGTGACAGATTACTTGTTTTGTCAAATATTTTTCATGTTCTTCCTAGATATTTCATGCATCTGCAAAATATGTTAGTCAGATGGACATCCCTGAGTCTCCCATGACAGAACTCAGTAATGTAGATGCCAAAACCAGATTATAGCTGCTTCAACACAAGCACACCAAAAACCAGGCAGAAGAGATTGTTGTTTTCCATGAAGAGGAATGATATAATTTGATTGCAAATGCAGTGGAGCAAAAAAGAAAGGGAATAGTCTGTGTTGCCAGCAACAGTAATGACTGCAGACAGATCACTTTCCTCTTGTCCTGCACATCAGCCAGACTAGAATATTGAAGACAAGGAGAGATGTACTAGCTGTCAGCCAAATACGTTGGAGAAGTATTAGTTCAGAAGTATTACAGTTTATTTCCTTAAAGCTTCAGCTGGAAATCATGATAGAAATAGGCAAAATGCCTTCATGAAGCCTTGCTTTTTCTGGCATACCTCCTCCATCCATAATGAATTGTTCTGGATCTGCAGGGATACAGTTGAGCCCTGAAATAGGTTATGTAACTTAAATTAATCGTTGTATTTTTCAGCATTAAAAAACAATTAAAAAGCCAAAAGAGAGGTTTTATTTTACCAGAAGTTTGATAAGAGTCCTATAAACACAAGAGAGAATATCGCTAATAAAAACATTTGGGGTTTTTTAGCTCTCTTTATCTTTGGTATTTAAGATTTTTTTCATGTTTCTCTGGCACTTCTAACCAACAAAGATAAGTACCCTTTTTGCATCTAAATATATTTTCATTTTAATGCATGCCTTTTGGGGAGGACAGAATTCTCCTACCTCTGGGAGCAAATGTTATTTATGTATACTGCAGTGTTATTAAGAAGCCCCCATGAGGGCCCCTTGCCATAGTGTCTCTGTGTGCCCTCAGTCTGCAGTCCCAGGTTGGGATAGCAACTAAAAGAAACAGCAGCAAGTAAAATCAAAACTGTACCTGATTCCGGGGCAGAACAATAGACTGAGAAATACCTGAGCTTATTTAAAGCACTGGGTGTGTTGCATATTTAAATAGGTAACCCAGGCCTGAATCTCGTAGTTGGGAATGTTGTTAGTATCACAATACCTCCTTTTAATGTGGGACTTGCATATTTTTGTTGTTATCCAATTCTCTGATGCTTCCCAAGCAAAATACAAATACCTGAAATTTGATACAAATGCTTCCTTTCCTTGGGAGTGAGCATGTTTTGGCACATGTTTTACAGGGTGATTGACAGAATTACAAACAAAGAAAGGAAAAAAAAAAAAAAAGCAACACCTCCCACCTCACTCTTACCCCCACTCCAGGTTTGCAGTTTGGATGCTGCTCGGTTTGGTGCAGACAGCCTACAATTTCCGTATCACACGACTGCACAAAAAGCAAGGAAATAGACTTTTACAGAGCAGCTAGAGCTCCGAGTGTGTTGCCAGCCATCACAAATGGAAAATCAGGTATAAGCAGAGATTCTGCAAGAAACAGAAAGAAAGACTGATCAGCAAAGATAAAACGTGTCTCCAGGCCAGGAAGTGAGACTTGCGAAGTGAGACAAGTGGAGACAATAGTAACCAATAGACCAATGGTTTGCAGGTGCCTTCTTTTTTTTTAAAAAAAAAAGGAAAAAAAAAAGAAAAAAGAGAACAAGGAACAAGGAAAGAGGAAGCAGAGCTGCAATGCAGTGAGGGACACTGTCTCAGAATTCTGGGTGAGCTGGCTAATGAGATCGCAAATAAATATTTTCATAAGTCTGTTAGACTGGGAATCTACTCCAGCTAAAAATCACATGGTATCTTTCATAATGAGGATTATGCAAATTCTGTATTTAAGAACAGAGGTGAAAGCAGCATTGCAGCTATGGTCTGATCAATCTGATTTGTTATATGCAAATCTGAAGAAAAAAAAATTGTAAATGGGATTTTTTCCCTAAAGTAGACCATGACAGACTAATCTCACCATTCTCTTTGATACAAGCATGAATTTTTTTAGATGAAGTTGATGTTATATTTGCTGGTAAAATGAAGTTGGGATGTGTTCTTGCTCCAGAAAATTATTGCAACTCAAACTAACTGACTGGATTCAATGACCAAAATAATGCAAGTTCAATAGTACACTTGTGAGCTAGTAAAAGCTTTAGATACAAGTAACGAGTTCACCAATTTGAGGCAACTGAGAAAGAGCAAGCTCATAAAATAACTATGATGTCCTGACAGTACACAAGTGTGATCCTAAAAGGCTCTGGGCACACTGTTTCCAGGAGGAATAAGCAAGTATTTGAGTCCTCTCAGTGGGAATGCTGTGCACAATTTAGGTCACGCAGAAAGCTTAGCTTGTACAAAAGGGAAACTCAGAAGAGAGATGGAGAAGTGCCTGTTACCCTGTAATGGTTTGTAGAAAGGCTAGTCAGTTTAGCCTTCATTTTGGGAGTGGGAAATATCTTCTTTGCCAAAATATTTTGCCAAATATGCTTTTCCAACACATTTGGCAGACCACCCATTAACATGCTCTGCTCTCCAGTAATAACACAAATGCTAATTTTAATCATGGGCTGTACCCTGTAAAGTGAAGTCACAGGGCATAGTCAGCCAACAGAATGAAGGTTCCCCACACCTGCTTCAGCTTAATGCACTAATCTGTCTTCTCTGGAGACCAAAAGTTCTGGGTTTAATCAGGCAGGAAAATAAACACTGTAATTTCCACCAACAAAGTCGGGATGTTCTGACACAGAACTCGCCCTGAAATCATTGGAAGAGCCACATACAAACAGCTGTCCTACTTGTGGTCTTCACGTTTGCATTACGCAGCCTGCCCACAGCTGTACGCTGCTGTCAGCAGCCCTTGTGCAGCAGAAAGCTAGGGCTGGGGTAAAGGCTGCTGCTGGCTGCAACTGAGATATATGTTGCAGAAAAGCTTAAGAAATTTCATTTTCCTTAGGCCCTGCCAGTGCAATTACTCCCTTGCATTCAGAAATGATCTTTTTCTTTACATAGATACTCCTTCAAATCCAATAGTAGGTGTTAACAGTGCTGTATTTATGTTCCAAATCAATAAAACATCATCACTAAACTCCATTTCCTAACTGGCTTCTGCTAGTCTCTGTTGTACTTAAAGTACAGGGCTTCCTTTCACAGCCCAGGCACTCTTTCTGTGGAATTCTGAAGAGCGATTCTCTTTGCTACTTCATACCACAATTTTCTGTGAATGACAAAGAAAAATACTAATAAATGGCAATGACAGGAAATACTGCACTACTATTTTCTGACCACAGAAACTACTCTAGCACCATTGTAAAGGTTAAAGTCTTTAATACTAAATTAAAGTGTTAGCTGACTAATTGCTAAAGGAATTTGCTGCTTTTTATTCAAATAAATCTACAGAATCATGCAAAGATAAATGTTTTGGGCATATTGCTTTTTCAGCAACATTCCTGTTACAAAAGTAGATGGAGTTAAAACTGAACATATTGTACATCTCATAGCAGTACTTTCACAGTAGTAATACTACTTCACATATAATTTTTAGAAGACAAAAAATGCATTCTAATTTGCTGAGCATTTTAAAATAGCTTTTTGATAGTTTTTTGTGTTTTGCTTCTGCACATTTTTAAATTTCATTTTAATTCTTCAATTTTCTGCTCATCTCGTTTTTTTAAAAAATCACCTTTTTTTTTAGGTATAAAAAGAAATCTGGGAAGTAATAAAAGGCAAACAGAGAAACAAACGAAAGCCTAAGAGAATCCAAAACACGGAATGAAATGAAAGCAAATCTTAAATTAACATTTACCATGAGAATCAAGTGAAGGAAGCAAACACCATGTCAAATTTTAAAAGTCACCTTTTAGAGCACTGAAAAATAGCTTTCCAACCATGTAACATCTCTTGACTTCAGAGTCATAGGGTCTAGTTCCCATGGATTTGAGGTAAACCTGGATGAAATGAGAGTTGGGTGCAGAGGCAACCCAGCGCCTCTGCGTGCAGCCAGCCTGGAGCCAGCGTGCCTGGTAGGGCCCAGGGCTGTTTTGGACCCAGGTTTACTCTGCAGCACTCCTGTGTAACTCAAGTAGGGCATTCAGGCACTCCAGCTACTTCATGGAGAGCCAGCCTGCGCCCGTGCCAGCCAGGCCGCAATTTAAGGCCGTGCCTTCCCCAGACCTGAGCTGGCTGCCTCTGAAGCAGGGCCACAGCTGAATCAGTGCCTCTACCTGCTCCCCGATGGGCACAGGACACTCACAAATGATTTTCACCCTTTGCAGTTATGTTATAACCTGCTCTCTCCCTGCCCCTCATGTCTCCCAAGTGGGGCAGACCCTGGTGTCAGTCTGAGAAAACCTGATCCTATGGAGTCATGTCCTCTGGAGCTGCAACTTTTATCCTTGCATTTCAGAGTCACAGAATGTCAGGGATTGGAAGGGACCTCTGAAGATCATCTAGTCCAACCTCCCTAGCAGAGCAGGATCACCTAGAGTAGGTTGCACAGGATGGCATCCAGGCAGGTTTTGAATCCTTTCAGAGACGAGCCCCCACAGCCTCCCTGGGCAGCCTGTGCCAGGGCTCCATTAACCTCACAGTAAACAACTATTTCCTTACGCTGAAGCTGGACCTCCTGCTTTCCAGTTTGTGACCACTGCCCCTTGTCCCGTCATTGGACACCATTGAGAAGAGTCTGACCGCATCCTCCAGACACCTGCCCTTTAGATATTTACAAGCATTAGAGCTAAGACGGTGGCCGCCACCAGCAGAGCCCACG
>NW_009725790.1:20718-21068 GCF_000703405.1 Apaloderma vittatum | reverse complement strand
CTAGATCAGGCTGCCCAGAGCCCCCTCCAGCCTGGCCTTAAAAACCTCCAGGGATGGAGCTTCCACCCCCTCTCTGGGCAACCTGTGCCAGGGTCTCACCACCCTCGTGGGGAAGAACTTCTTCCTCACGTCCAATCTGAACCGATCCATCTCTAGCTTTAATCCATTCCCTCTAGTCCTGTCACTACCCGACATCCTAAAAAGTCCCTCCCCAGCTTGGACTTGTAGGCTGGACTTGATGATATTAAGGTCCTTTCCAACTTTTATGTTTCTATGATTGAGCAACCTGATCTAGTGGGAGATATCCCTGCCCATGGCAGAGGTGTTGGAACTAGATGGTCTGCAAGGCC
>NW_009725790.1:0-20662 GCF_000703405.1 Apaloderma vittatum | reverse complement strand
CGCTGATTTTTTTTTGCATTCCCTTCGTTGCAGGAAAGGTCAGGAAGGATGTAGTAACTTTGTTATTTAAAAACACTATCCAAATTCTGAGGATGCCCACCTGACGGTGAATTTAAAGCACTTTGTCATCCTGGGCGAGGAGCTGGCCCAGGTGCCTGCGAGCCTGGGGTTAGGATGTGGTTTTCTTTGGGCCGACCACGGCCGGGAGCAGGGGAAGCGGGCAGGGTATGCAAACTGGGCGGCCGTTTGGAGCTGCCCGTCCTCACGCCACGCTCTCGCACACGGTTTGGATACGTGACCTCTGTCGTTTGTCCTCTTGTGACATGGCAACATGTTCGGACTCCCTGTCAGTGGTGTTACCAGCCACGTGTGAGTTCTCTAGACCAGGTTGTAAGAAAAAGTGTAAAGTCTTGGGTTTGAAGCGTTTCAAAAGACCTTGCATAAACTTTTGTCTTATGAACATGAACTTATTATTAATGGTTTCATGTGTGTTTTATTTTCTTTCAGAGAAGGCAGTTGCCTCTAAACTGTCTCAAGTATTTAGTCAGTAGTAATTATAAAGTTACAAATAGAATATGCTTATTAAATGTCATAAAACAACTTTGACTAAAATGTTAGTGAAATTTTTGGTGAAAATTTCCTAGATAATAGGACATTATACAGCAATTTTTTTTTGGTAGTGATCTAGTCACTTACCATTTCATCAGTTTGCTATTTGTTGACAGTTTTGTTCTGATTATTCTGTGTCTGAGCGGTTACTCTTAAGTGTTTTGAAGTGAAAGAGTTTAAATGTGGCATAAAGAAAAGGCTGCTCTTTATCCTATTGCTGGATGTAAACCCCTTAATGATCATAAAATATTTTTGAGCATTTGTACTGCCTTTTTCACTTTTTTTTTTAAGCCTTATGCCATTAATTGGTTTCTGTGGACTAGATGATGATGAATACAATTCAATTTCTGAATTTCAGGTGAAAAGGAATAGAAGAGGGTTGAAATATGAAAGGAAGAGGTGAAAAAAGGGAAAAAAATCAGCAGAAAGCTATGTTTTTTACTTTCCCTGAAAGATGATATTTGAAGTTTCGTCACTGGAGACAACGTGAGGACTGCAGTTTGGTTGCCTTGTGAGAACGATGTCTGAGCCTCAACATTGCAAGGGAGTGTTTTGATGACAGGATTGCAGCCTGAAGCTCTGGCTGGGACATAAAGGGTTTCCGGCGACGTTTCCCACTTCCTTTCCCAAACTACAAATTTTCTGCTGCACCGACTCCGTTGTCTTACACCCAGTTACGCCGTTACCTGAAAATCCTGTTAAAAATCATTTAGTTTAGCGACAAGAATTCTGCAAATGAACAGATGCGGCTCCGGGTGGGATTCCCTTTGCTAGTGTCACATTGTAAAGTGAAGTGAACAATTTGAAGAATATTCAGAAAGGTGAAAGGCACAGGGGGAGCTTCCTGTGCTGAGTTAGGACCGAGCACAAGCAAATGGACTTCGGGCGTATTTCCTCGGTGCGTTGTTCACTGGGGAGAGGTTTCACAAGATTCCCCTGAATCTTCTTTGCTGTAAAGCTTTACGATAGGGCTCATTCCTCCCTGGTGCTCCACCAGAACTCGGGCCTGTGGGTTGTCAGTGTGTTTCCTCTGGTGAAGTGATTATAGACATTTACACTCTGTGTTGAGGATCTCTTCCTTTGGCTTTGGTCAACGAGTTAGTATAGTTCCTTTACAACTTCTTGCAGCGCCAGGCATGGTAACAAAGTGCTCATATATTACAAACTTGAAATGATACAGTATTTGTGCCAAGGCTTACTTTGCTAGGGCTTGTTGGTTTCTCATATGAAACTTTTCAACTCAAGCACATGAAAGCCTCCCAGATATTCTAAACACCCTGAATCGCTGCAGAGGTGCTAATGAAACAGTATTTAAGAGATTAAAGGCCTTTGGAGTGCACAAGCTGGATGAAAACCAATGAAGAAAGGCACTAAACAGTCCCTGTATATCCTCATCTAACCAGATTTAGTTTTGCTAGCTCTAAAGGTCTTTGTGATATTTGGAGTTCATGTCTGCTCCACTCCTGATAAGCACAAGAAACCACAACAATAATTAGAGGAGTTCATTAAGTGAGAAATTTTTTTCTCCTCCCTCATACTCAGTTCAGTCAAATACATTTTTAACAATCTGTCTAATGATGATTTCTGTGATTCTACATTTTGTTTATATTAAAAGCATGTGAACAAATCTAGATTAAAGCTCCTCTTCCAATTTCTCCAAGCAGTATATGAACATCTGAGATCTAGGTGTGAACACAGCAAGTTAATGCATTTTTCAGTATCTCTGGACTTAGATATGCTCAGACTAAAGTTGTTGTGTTGGTCATACTCTTTAAAGCATGAGTTGGCATATTTTCAAACATGGTATATTTGTCTAGTCGTAGAAAGTCATCTGTCTTAGATTGCAAGCACTAAAATCAGTTGTATCCTAAGTGGCATACTTAAGGGGTACTGCCAGTGTTTAGCTGATGCAGTTTAGCAAAGGGAACTTAAAAGTATAAGACGACTGTGTTTGGAAGAAATGGGAAATATAGGAAGAATTTGTTAGAAGTATTACTTTGCCAGCTAAAACTCCGCATAATCTGTAACGATTTTTTTTCCCCTAACCTTCTTTGCAAAAGCTTTAACTGGTCATTCAAAACGTTATTTGATTGTGTCTAAAATTGCTCTGAAATTTCATAGGCTCCCCACCTTCATCATGGTAATCTATGCCAATCTTGTCTTTGAGTTTACAGTCCTTCGCTGTGTTGCTCTCCCATTAATTGGAATACAGGGTGTGACTGCGTGATGATTGGGCTTGCACATTGACCATTCTCACCAGCAGTCTTATAACTTCTTAGTATGTGAAAAGGCATCTGAATTCATTTAACCGTGTTTCCTACGTAGTGTTTCCCCAAGCAAACTACCTCTCTTTATTTTATTATACAAAGAAATTCAGAATTAAAATCAAGTGTAAGTACAGTAAAGACTAGATATATAACTTGCCCTGCTAATGGCTTTCAAAGAAGTGGTGAAAAACTTATTTCCATAAAGCTGTCGGTAAGGTTTGTGGTGATACTTTGGTAAGGAAAAGTAACCTGCAGAGTCAATTTGAAATGTAAAACATGTAAGAGACTGAAAAGACATCAGCAAGATTTTACCAGTTATAGACATCTGTGATATAATTATATTATTTTTCATTCAAATACATGAGAAGATCAGTGTTAGTGACATCTTTGGAATGACTTCTTATGCATTAATTATGCGCTACGTGATGTTTATCATTCATATTGGTTAAAAGGACTGTCGAAGTGCAAATGCTTAAACACCTGTAGCACCATGTTACTTGAAACATCGTCGAAGTATTTAATGTTTTAACATGCTACTAGTTTTTGCCTTCCTTTGGTTTTGTCAAGTGGAGTAGCTCAAAATATAACTGTCAGACTAATTAGGTGGGATTTATTTTGGATCAGAGGTAGCGATAAGGACAGTGGCAGGTCTTGATCTTTGGGTGGGTGAACTTGTGTGAACTGTCTAGTTTTGGATCTGAATATTCCTGTCTGACTTTTGGGTATAGGGGAGTGTTGGGAAAATAGTGGCAGGAATGATTCTGAGTCATGTGTAGTTTCTTCTGTTCTCTCCCTGTGTACTTTGTGACATAAAACGTCAGAAGGTGCTTGATCACTGTTAACATGGAAAGTTAAGGTCTGTAATCTCAGCAAAAGTGATCCAAGTCACCGTGCAATTCTCATACTGTAAGTCAGAAATCCATTTATAGCTTGCACAGCCTGGAGATCTAATTATATCACCATAACATTGACCCTACCTTTGGTCAACTGCCTTGCTGTCGGGATTCCAGTGGCTGTGTTTACTGAATCTTGATTTTCAGAGCATTAAATCCCACATGTGTGATAAATGCTGCTTGGAAAATGAAGCAAGATAGATTAGTACTAAAACCAAAGCATCTTTTTAACAGCAGTTTAGTCAATGGAGTAGTTCCACTGAAGGAAGCAGTGGTGGGTTCTTCCTCTGTCTAATCTTTGTGGCCAGATATGAATAATTTTTAAAAAATAGAACTCAAGAAAACGACACCTGTGACTGAGATGATCCACTTCCATTAGCCTGTGAAACTTTTCCCTTTAGCAGCTAGAGGTGTGCCTGACTTCCAGGAAAGCTTTCCGGTATTCTCATCTCATCAGCGTTACCTCAAAAAGGCAAAGGGCAAGTCTGAAGGCCACAAACCTGTGGAGTGGGGTTTTTTTTGGTTTCGGAAGAAAGGGTTTGGAAGACTGATTTGCCTTCGTACTACTGAGACCTTTTGTTTCCAGGATTCCTATGGGAAGTCTGCATGTGCCGTGGTCACCAAAAGATTACCAGTTGGGCTTATGCAGCTGAGATCTCGTGGGTATTTATGAGACAAGCTGGGGCACAGTTAAAGTTGATTTGGAAATAGGGTCTCTTGTGTTCCTCGCTCCTGGGATTATTGGTCAGAGATTGAAGAATGCTCGTTTCTTTGGCTTTCATTTGTGGGGATTTGTTGAGTTGAGGATTTTATTCTATTAAATATGGTTACATTTAATATAGTAGTTATTCTCAGAGTCCTCAGAAAGGGTAAATGTGAACCTTATTTCATCTTCTAAAAAAGTAATAACAAAAACTAATAAATATTGAGCCCTTCCTCTGAATTGTTTCTTCTAGGACAAAACTACCACCAAAAATTTAGAAAATGCCACTGAGTTTTAGCTATTTTTCTGTTTCAGTACATTGTTAGTGATTAGTGATTGATCTGCCATTAACCTACGAGATCTTCCCTAGTAATTCTTTAGCAATTTTGCCACTGATCTTGGTAAAAGGAGCTGTGGACAGAGAGTTCCTATTAGAGTGTGAGACCAGGCAACCCATGATCCAGGTTCTTTGTCTGAGGAATTGCGGTCATCTTGACATGTACCTGAAACCTGTTTTTGTCTTTAAGTGCGTTGGGGAATTTAAAGCAACAATAGTGGTAACCAAGAGTCAGGACAGGAAAAAACAGGCAGAAATGATGTCAACAATGATGTAGCAATAACCTTGTTGGTCCGCACACAAATTATCATTATCAAGGCACGAAAAGGTTTGAGATTTATGAGAAAACGCTCTTCTATGTGGAGACTGCATTCGGATTAAGTATTCATGTACATCCATTAAGGGGGTTTCGATGCAAACCTCACTAAGAAGATATTTGTGTGTCATAAACCCACAGCATTTTACAGAATTTGATGAGCCCGTAGAAGAATTATGCTACTATCAGTGCTGAGTGTGGGTGGTTGTCTGTTTTCTGATAGTGTCAAAGCCTGCATTTTTTGGCAGAGGCTCACTGATTTTTATAAGCACCCCATCTCCCTACAAAGTCCTTTGAGCTTCCTTTGCCCGGACAGCATCTCAGTCAGGCTCTTAAAAGAGAAATCCCAAACCCCTCATGCCCTCCCCACCCAGACAACACCAGAAAAACTTGTGTTTTCATTTGGTGAAATGCCTGTTAGTACCAAGGGCTCAAATCCTGACACTCCTTTCCGATAGCATGGGTTCTGTAATTCTGCCTCACGCATGTTTCCTTCATCCTCCCCTCACTTGAGCTTCTACTTCCTTGGCTGAGTTTAGTGAGAGAGACAGGGAGAGGATGCTGTGATTTGTCTGCCAAACTTCCTGATAGAAATGGGGAGCCGGAGAACTTGGGAAACAGTGTCTTTTTAATTTCTCTTTTATCTGTAAGGTACGATGTCCTTTTACTCTCGCGTCTTCTGATTCCGATGAATTTGAATATTTGCATCCGATAGAAATTTAAGCAAATAGTTTTCTGCAGAAGAGGAGGACCTACTTGTATAACGTGAAAATCTTTCTGCCTCCGTACAACTGGCTTTGGGAGCTGCGGTTTGCATACACAAGCCATTCACACACATGCAGGAAGTTTTCTTGACTTTTGCTAACGACAGTAAAGTCAATGAAATTAGAGAAGAAACGATTCGTTGTAAATATTTAGTGGACTGTGACTAAGCACCTTTTAATAGAAAGTGTCAGTGTTTTAATTCCAGAGGCTAGACTGTTTATGAATAGTTATGTTTTATAAGGTACTTTGTCATGGCTCACGAGATATTTACAGCAAATCTTTTTTTAGTGATTTTTTTTTTTCATTAAGAAAACTCATGAGAATTTCCTGAACATACCAAACAAGCTCATGATTGCACAGTATGTCACTGAAAACAACTTTCCTGCAGTTTGTATTTCCTTCTGTCTTGATGGACTGGGATTTCAAGACTAGTGTTATTACCGTACCTACCTTTGTAGATGATGCTGTTACGGGAAAGGAGAGGGGGAAGAAAAAAGAAGGGAGAGTGCTTGTGTAGTTCTGAAAACATGTTTCTACTCACTACTTTTCCGTAACTGCCCAGACAAATGCCAGAGGAACTTCCTACCAGTTAGGATATACAAGTCAGTGGGGTCATTTTTATTTTATTAAAAAACCAAAAACAACCAACATTCCACCTTATTAATATTATTTTTGGTGATTAATTTTTAAGCATCACTTGCTGCTCCCCATCAATGTGGTGGAAGAACGTTAGATGGTGAACAAGCTTTTGGGGAAGAAAAGGGAGGAAAACCCTCATATATGGAAGTGATTTTTCCATCCAGCTTTGAGCAATTTTGTGTTTTACTCTGTCAGCCATTGATGAGCAAATTTAGTGTCCTTAAATCCTTCTTAAGCTGAGGTTTAGGAAGGCCCTCAGTTGCAGTGCCTTGGGAAGTAATTCAGCGAGACTGCTCTACTGAAATCTTACGGACATCTAAAGCCAATAAAGGATTTGGTGTTTTCTAGGCATCAGGCAAAAGCTCTCGAGAATTGTAAAAAAACCCCTTCTCTTATCTGGAGGAGGAGGGAGCCGTCAGGAGCCTCAACTCTGTTGCATGTTGGAGGGAGGCAAGGACTCCCCTCAATGCATAAAATTCCCATCTCCAGGGACTGATTTCCTAAATAAGCGTCACTCATACATAAGCATCGTTGTTAAGCTAAGTTGCAGAATTCAGAAGCTGAATGCTTTAATTTGTAACTTCTTTAATATTTCGTATGTTTTTCCTTAAAGGTAATATAAAGTGTGCTTGCATGGTTAGGGACTGACTTTTCTCAGCTCTACCTTCACAAGCAAAATGAAGTCAGTGTAGTTTCATGGATAATTAAATAAGAATGAAAATACAATGGTATAGAAAGATACTTTTCTTTGTTCAGCAAATGTTCCCCATTTAATGTTTTTTTCATGTGTTGTTTTTTTAAATTGTCTCCAGTTATTTTGATGAGCCTCTCTCCATTAGTCAAAGGCAAGATGAAAGTAAGTAAATATGAATTAAGGCAGTGGAAGATAACTGGGAAAGGTTTTTGAATCCTAGAAACTTTTCAGTTGCTTCAAAAATAAATGTTAAAGTAGCGTAATCCTACTGAGTCATGGCCAAATGTTTTTGGAAGTATTAGGTACTCCTGTACTTAATTCTGGTTACATTAGAAAGCTAAGATTTTAAAGAAATGTATGAACCTGCAAAAAATTAAGGCTGGCAATTTCATATGTTTTTAAATCTCATTCATAGCTAGTCTATGTCTTTTTTTGTAAGCTCCATCAGGGAAAGGAATGTGTCTTCATGTTTGGATTTCTTCACTGCGAAAGGCCAAAAACTGCAACTTGTTTGTTCCTTTGTCTTGAGTAGTAATAAAGAATGGGCCAGCAGAATTTTCAGAGTAAAGAAAAAAATAATAAATTGTCCATTTTACTGAGTGAAGAAGCAGAAACGTTAAGACGGTGGCTCTTGGGTGGATTCCCCGCTTTGGGTCTGAACGAGGAGATTGTCTTGTGCATCTTCTGCCGTACACAGTGGTCAGGACCACCTCTCCTCCCCCTGGCTGCTCAACATCACTTCTGCCATCCCTGGTAACCACACTAATTGCTTACATGGAAAAGGAAGATTAGGAAAATATTAAGTGAAGCTAAAAATATATTTAATACAATATAGCAGCTGGAAACAAGGAAAGCCAGCACCTTCCACCGGCCAGATCTCTACGGACCACCAGCAGAGCTCTCCGGGGGCCGCTGTGACCGTGCGACCACAGAACGTGCTTTGCAATGTTTGCATCGAATATCACCTCCTGCTTTTTACCTTGACCTCAGAAGACTTCCCCAGCACATGATGGACAATAAACTTACATAGTGTGCCCGCGAGACTTGGGTTCTAAATAAACTCTGTGCGATGCCACACATTTGGAGGAAGCAGAGCTCACCGTAGACCACACAAATCTCAGCCGCGAGCACCGTTGCCTGTGGGCTGAGCGATGCCAAGCTGGAGTTCTAAGAAGTGACGACTGTGCCTGGATATAGAAGCAGTTTTCAAAGATGTTTTGCAAAGAATTTTTTTTTTTTTTAACAAACTAAGAGAATACCTGGGTGGTTTGTGGCTGTCCCCTCCGTGGCACTGGGGTACCCCGGAGCACGGCTCTTGATCCTTCTCTCATCTCTGGCTTCAAAACTGAAAGACAGGAAATGAGAAGTGTTCAGTAACTGCAGCACCGAGGGAGATGTGAATTACTCTCCCGTAACCGATCACTCTGATACCAAAAATTCCATTTGCTTTTCCCTCTGCAGCGTGCGATTCAGTGAAACCACAGCTTGCCTTGTAGAATTTGGTCTTTCCCGGAGTCCGACCATGGCTTCCCCGGCTCCTGAGGTGGGAGAGAAAAGGAAAGACGGGATGCTGAATACTGTTCCCTCAAGCCTGGCAATCCCTGACCTCAGTCTATAGACATGAATTCTTATTTTGGAACTGTGGTTCTTTTTAAAATCTGCTCATATACTTTATTTCTTTTAGATTTTTCCCTTCCGCATTCTTAGAAATGTGCTATAGGGAATTGGAAGTGTTCACTGGAATGACTTTGGGATGCTCTGGTATGCTTTTTTATTTTGTCTAGCTGATCTGTTTTGATAAATAAAGGAATTAGGGTTTTACCTGCTATCATTTCACATTATGTTCTGCAGATACAGATAGGAAAGCAAAGTAACAGTATCCACGATAACAATCTGCTGTTAATTCATGTACTGGGCATAATGCTGGGTGGACTGTGTATAAAAAAAAAATAAAATCCCTTTTTAAATGCTTATGGTTGATTACTGGTCTTGCCCCAACTGGAGCAGCCTGAAATTTGTAAATGGAAGTTTCATACTGAGGGATGAATTCAGTCCAACTATAATTTTATCGTAAATTTTCTTCATATTGTCAGTTATTCAAATCTAAATGCTTGTCAGTAAATAGCGAGCCGTGCACATTTCACCTGGATGAGCACTGCTCACATTTGTCTATTTTTTTATTGAGAAAGTACAGAAAATACAATTTTTATTTTTTTTAAAAAACTGCAAATTCCAGTGGGTACCAAGTTGTCTTTCACATGACCTCTTTTGACCTGGCATCAGTGAAGTAAAATAGTGAACTATGCATTTCTTCCATCATGTGAGGTTCTGTTGAGCCCTATGAGTGATACTCGTCCTCCTTTTTTGGCTTTTAATCTTGACTCATAGGTTGTACATGTGTCATGGATCCTTCTTTGTAGTGTTCTTCCTATATTATTATTAAACAGACAGTGCATATTCTTTACTTGCGAATGAAATATGTTTTCCTATTTTTGAAAATTAAATTTTTGAGTGAAGATTTTTAAGTGCTCGTGCTTCAACCCTTGTTTGCTCATGAGAAAATCTCTCTCAAGTCCAAACACTTGCATCCTCTTGTCTCCTACTTTCTACTGAGCCACTTTTCATTGAAAAAAAAAATTTGAGAAATCTAAGAAAGATGGTTTTTATTTCCTTTTCACCATCTCTACACTCGAAGTGATTATTTAGTAATTTCAGTGCACAAGAGCCTGTAGCTTCTGTGTACATGTACACTCACATCCCTAAATCTTGGGAGGGACCAGGGGAAAAAGAAGAGAGGGCAAGTATCTGTACTGTCATTTGGACATATGGGAAAATAGATGTTTGATCTGTAGATTGTGTGTGCAAAGTATCTTTTGACGGTGTTTTCACTCTTTCGTTTTTCTTTTTTTTGTTTTGTTTCTTTGTTTTCTTTAAATCTCGTATGTTTCTTTAAACCATATACTGTGTCAGTAATAAAGAGAGAAAAATCATTTGTGTTTTTAATGAAGCGTTACTTGTCTAAATGCTGATTTAGTGTTTGTGCTCAATATAAATGCTGGAGACCACATTTTGGATGAAATGAAAAGCTAAAGTGTAATTAGTAGCCCTGGATGTGGTCATCTTCCAAAGGACCCGCTTTTGCTTTCATAGCAAGTAGATCAAGACTAGAGTGACTGCAAAACATCAATATTTTATAAAACTCTTCTCTTCTTGTTCCAAAAATTCTGCCAAATTGTACTTAAATGGAGTCTTCTGAGGAAAAATCCTATAAGAGTTCTTTACTATAAATACATTTTTGTGAATTTAAGAAGAATGGGGTATTTATAATGGATTGAACCAGACCTTCTCTGCTCTGTGTTATCTTTATAATGTTTGCCATAAAGTGCTTCCAGGCGACATCTTGACTTCTGTAATTTTTTTCTTCCTTTTCGTTGGTGCCTGGAAGAGATTATTGTGGGTTATAACATTTTAAAACATTTAAGTAATCCATCTGAAAGCAGGAGAAAGAACGCACCATTGATATGAAATTGCACTGGCTTTCCAGAAAAGATTTTATCACAGAACTTCCAGTTTCTTACTCTAGGGAGAAGGTTGCATACTTTGATTCTTGAAGTAAAATACATTTTCAGAGTGTTGTTTTTGTCCGTGAAATGGATGTATCTTGCGGCAGAATTTTGCTTTCAGAAAAAATAAGAGTACTGATGTGCTAGAGCATTCTCATGTTAAACCTGAATTAAAAACAGTTATTCAAAGTGATTATTCTACATTTTCATTGTTGTGCATCTCTTCTTCTTAGTGGATATATTTTATCTGTGCCTAGTGGGGGAATAATTTCTATTTCTAATTTTCACTCACAGGTTCAGTGGTAACATGGAGTAGCTGCTGTAACAGTTCTGAGTGGACTTGATTTCTGGAAATTGGGAGGTTGTGGTGCTTCCTTAGTTGTAGAAGGCATGAACTGCCATGCCCCTAAACTGTTAGCTGTAATTTAGACCATGGATTTCCACTCTATGACCTGTGGACCACTGATTATCCGAAAGTCAGTTCAAGGGTTTTACAGCAGTTTTATTAATACATATATAATAGCTAAAAAAATTAAATATATCTAGAAATACTGTAATTACTAATTTCATAGTTAGGATTTACAGTGTTTTTGAGAAATGCTGATGTTTGTAATGCTCTTTTGATCTCAAATATTTCCATATTTTGGATGCCTCTATTTTTTGATGCCTCTTTATATTTGTCCTCATTATCATAGCAAATACTGTAACATCTGTCTGACACAATACTGCAAAGATGAATAATGAGAACACAGGGTCTCTACATGCATAGGTGGACTTTTCCTATGCTTCTGTTTTACTATCAAAATTAAATCTAATTTGCTCATTTACTATTAAAATAAATCTGATTTGCAAAGCCTGGTTTGTCAGTAGAGCAACGGGAGGCTTAGGGGGATAACTGTTCCTTTTTCTGCCACAAACCAGCTGTGGACAAGTTGCTTCCCCTTTTCAGGTGTTGACGTCATGAAGGGTAGTAAAATTAAAGAAGACGCTGTTACGAGGTGTGTTAACATTGGATAAGGAGGATGGTGTTTGAGAATTGGCTATAGTTATCATCATTTAGCACCCAAAGATCTCATTCGTAGAGTTGTGATGTGAATTTTTAAACCAATGAAAAATGGTCTTGACATTTTGGAGAATATAAAAAGGATAATATTATTTCCCTAGAAATTAACATAAAGCCTTCACCCACATTTATGTGTTTTATCTTGTGGATTAGTTTAAATTGCCTTGTGGTTTTAATCTAGATTTAAAATAGCTAGGGATTTCCACATTTGGTTAACACTTATAATGTGTATATATACAGTGAAATGATGTTTTGACTTCCTGCTCGCCTTGTCACTTTTTCGCCCTGTCCTCATGAGAGCAGACTGAAAAATCATCTCTCTTGGCTTCGTTAAATTCCATTTATGTTTGGGTATATTGTTGAGATGAACTTTTTCCTAGAGCAGAAATGACTGATCGTAGTCCAGTCTTCGTAGCCTAGAAAGACAGTTGTCTCATTTATTTCCTGAAAAACTGAAACCCTTTGTGAATGAGCGAACGGAACATATTATGTTCTACAACTGGAATAAATTATATCTTTCTCCTTTGCCAGTCATAAGGTTTTGTAGAATTGATTTGTGTTTAAGACCCTGTTAGAGTTTGGTGTATTCTGATTTTTATACAATGGTACTGAAAAGGTTCTTGCTGCAGCTTTGTATTGGGATAAATCTGCTGATTTTCAGCAGTTAGAAAGTGATTACTGCAGTATGAGAGAAGAAATGAAATCCCCCAACAAACCAGGATATGATAATAAGCAAGACTTTTAAAAGCACCTGTGTAATGTAGCCGCCCATATTCTAGCGTAAATGCTAGGATTTATTTTGCAAAATCACGCTCATTCTCAGCCAATGGGCACCGTCCTTACAACAGTTTTACAAAGAGTAACCAAGTTAGTTCAGTGAGACCATGTGTAGAAAGACTATTCTGCAGAACTTTCACCAAAACTTAGAAAATTAGGTTTTGATGGAATTTAGACATATTCACCCTGAAAGATACGTGTCTATAAATAGTTTGTTAGTAGACCTGTATAGCATCTTGCGTCAAAATTGACAACATTTTGCAGATTGACAGTTCATAAATTAATAGACCATGGGTGAGGAAAAATATTTTGAAACCAGCTAAGTCAAATGCATTTTCTAAGTTGTGTTTTTATAAACATGAATTCAGTTTTCATGCCTTAACTGTAGCCATGAAAGTTTAAGTACAGATAATCTTACAGAACTTTCTGCTTGAAATCAGACTTTAATTTACATATTTCTTCTTCCAGTAACATAATATACAATAACCTGCTGTAATTTTATCTATATTGCTCATGAAGAAGAAGTTGTAGCAACTGGGGGTAGTTCCTTACTGAGGAGTGGAATAGAGCAAAGGCCATATCTGTCTCCAAAAAGGACATGAAGGAAGATCCAGGGTGTAACAGACCGGTCATCTTCACCTTGATCTCTGGACAGATCATCCTAGAAACCATTTGTGACCCTCTTAAGCATAAGAAGGTGATCTGGAGCTGTCAGTGTGGATTTATGAAGGGGAAATCATAGGTGACCAGCCCAGTAGCTTGATACCATGAAGTAGCTGGGGCAACGCATGAGGGAAGAGCAGCAGCTGCTGTTTGCCTTGACTTCACCCAGGCATTTGGCACTGTCTCCTCTAACATCCTCACGCACAAGCTGAGCAAGTAGATAAAGGGATGGACAGTGAAACACACTGAAAAATGGCTGAAGGCCTGGGTTTGTAGCGTTGATATCAGCAGCATGAAGTTCGTCTGGGAGGCCAGGTGGTGCACCCCAGGGGTTGATCCTGGAGTCAATACTCTCTAATGTCTTCATTAATGACCTGGATGATAGGACGCTGCACCCACAGTGAGGTTGTGGATGATACAAGAGGAGTGACTGATAGACCAGATGGGTGTGCTGCCATTCTGAAGGACCTCAACAGGCTGGAGAAATGAGCCAACAAGAGCCTCATAACATTCCACAAAGGGAAACACCAAGTCATGGCCCTGGGAAGGAATAACCTCGGCCACCAGAGCAGGGTGGAGGCTGACCAACTGGATAGTGGGTGTGCAGAGGCGGCCGCGGGAGATCCTGGTGGATGGCAAGTTGGACATGTGCCAGCAACAGTAGCATCCTGGTGGTAGCATCCTGGGCTGCATTAGATGGGCTTTTCTCAGCAGAGGGAGAAGGTGATCCTTCCCCTCTGCCCAGCACTAGTCAGATGCATCTGGACTGCTCGCGTCCGCTGCTGAACTCCCCAGTACAAGAGGGACGTGGACACACTGGAGCAAGCCAGTGAGGGGCCACTAGGAAGATGAAGGGACTGGAGCATCTCTCATGAGGAGAGACTGAGAGGGCTGGGACAGTTCAGCCTGGAGAAGAGAAGGCTCAGGGTCTACAAATACCTGATGGGAGGGAGTAAAGAAGACCAAGCCAGGCTTTCTTTCAATGGTGGCCTTTGGCAGGTCAAGAGTCAGTGAGCACAGATTGAAATAGAGGAAATTCTCCTAAAACTTAGGGAAAAAACTTTTTTACTATGAGAGTTGTCAAATGTGTAGGAAAAGGTTGTGCAGAGAGGTTGTGGAATGTCTATCCTTGGAGATCCCCAAATCTCAGCTGGACTCAGCCCTGAGGAAACTCATTTAGACAGGGGATTTGGAATATATACCTATCTCCAGATGTCCCTTCCAACCTCATCTGTTCTGTGATTCATGGAGCACTGGTATAGTGGTATTTTCTTTGTTTATTTCCACTTTTTTCCCCCCTTCTGTCCTGCAAGGCAGTAATTTTCCAGGTACGAATATGAATTTATTAAGGCAAAAACTGGATACAAATTTCTTGCTGCATATGTTATGGTGTATTTAAAGAAACATTAACCAAAGTTGCCCTTTCTAAATGGGAAAATTCAGGATATTTTCTGGTTTCCACAAGATCATCTTAAGAACATGATTCAGAAGGTTCATGCTTAAACAAAACACTTTATTGAGTCAAGACAGAGTGACCTCCCATGGAGTTGGGAGACTTCAGCATTGCCGAAATTCATTCCCTGAGGATTTTGTGTTATTCTTGATTTATGGCGGCGTCACTGAGGACAGAGTTTGTCTTTATGTGAGAAGAATTGGACTTTTCATTTGGCGAGATGTTAGACATTGTTAATCCTGCTGCCTGGCAGACCTTACCGTTTAAAAACTCGTGGTGTAAACAAGCTGCTTCCATTTTCAGGTAAACAAAGTTGCTCTTACAAAGGTCCAGCCTTGTTTAGATCCTACCTCAGCGGAGCAATGAACTGGACTGATGACTTTGCATCTAGCTTTTCACCGTAGTGGTTGAGAAATCTCTGTAGTGAACACTGTTAAGTAAGCATTAATGCATATTCAAAAAGCTCAAAATAATTAATTATCAAGTCTTTTCCTGGTTTTAGAATTTTAATAGTTATAAGCATCAGTGAAGCTTATTTCAGACTTCACATAGAGAGTTCCAAAATCCATCTGCAGGTGACATAGATTTTAGAATGAAATCATATCTCATTTTGAAGAATTTTAAGTCATATAATCAAGTTTTCTTTTTGTGTACTTCCTTAACATCTCAAGATCCCCCAGTTCCTGGTTAAGCTTAGTTTTCAGTGTTTACTGCAGTGAAACTTCTGTGCCTTCTGAAATGGTTACAGAGGGTTTTAGCTGTTGTTTTTAGAAGCTTTCCTTCTACATTGCTCTAAATATTCCTTTCCTAAATTTTATCCCTATACAAGTCACTATGTACTTCTGAATAATTAAATACCATTATGTAATATTTCTCTTATTGTTGCTTATGCTTTTCCAATATCCGCAAACATTATCTTCGTTTAACTTTATAGTAAAAAACCCCAACATTTTATAGCTGACATCTCTGTTTCTTCCTGTGCTGCTTGTTCTTGCTGCCCTACACATTTTTGGAAAAAGCGTTTTCCTTAAGCTCATTTCTTTCTAGTAAAGATTCAATAATTCAAAAAGATTCAAACAGTCAGATTCTTATACTACTACTACTACTACTACTACTTATTATTATTATTATTGTTATATAATATTTAAGCAAATGACTATAACACTATTTAAGCAAGTGAGTATAACACTATTTTTTATAGCTTCTCTTGACTTCATAGAAGTAGGAGAGCAGGGATTTACTGTTATTCGTATCATCAGGGTAGTGAGATACATTCCTCCGTTATTAGACAAGAAAATAAGACTAATCTAGTATAGTTCTAAGAAAGGAAAGTGTATGGTCTCCCTTCAGAAGTTAAAGAGGGTGTCAGTAAGACTTTGAAGCCTTACAGGAATACTGCTACAGGAATACTGCTTGAGATTGATGGGATGGAATAGATGGACAGAAAAGAGCTGGTGGAAGAAGCTATACTGGAAGAGAGCTTGAAGCTGACACTGATTAACTCAACTTCATGTGCAAAATAATGACTGTTATCCAGTTACTATGTATCCATTAATTGTGGGTATAAGACTAATCTAGATTTTAAAAGGCAGCATGATTCATAGCTGGCTCTTGGGTGTTCATATGAGAGAAGGTTACTCTGCTCATCTCTTCTTCGGTGTTACAGTAGCAACTGAGAATAGGAGACCTCATTATTTGTCCTTGTAGCTCTTAAGTTAGCACAAGGAAGATTGCTATCCCAGACTAAATTAAACCCCTATCCACAGTCTACTTTTTCAGCTGTTCTTACTGTGAGGATGTAAAAAAATCCGTATGTTTTGTCTTTATGTAATTTGGCACTTAAATTTATCTGTGCTTTTCTGTACTGGGCTTAGTGCAACCTCCTTGTAAGTTTACACTATCCCTGTATTAGGGAGAAGCTGTATTTGTCAGTGCTAGCGTACACCTTGCATGGTTATAAAGCATGTGGACTGCACAAACTGTTGTGTTACTGATTTCCCAAAATTTATTAATTTTTGGTGCCTTGCAGTGCTTGTCCCTCTGGTGTTTGAATTGCTGGAAGTTTTCTGGGTGTTCTTGTGCTGATTTTCTTTGTTATCACCTGGCTGTCAAGTCTCTAGTAATTCAAGTATTTAGGAAGACACTTGCTTGTAGTATGGAAAAATCTCTAAGAATTAATACAGTGCGTATTCCAATCGCGCTCCTGCCAAACAGCTGACAGAAATTTGCGGTGTATTCTTACAATACCGATGTGAGCCCACATATTACCCAGTCCAAATATATCTCGTAGTTGATTTGTCCTCTGTGATTTTATGAGATCCTTGCCTGGTTTTAGATTTTTAACAGTGAATTAGCTGGTTCTGTATGTGGCGAGTGCTTATGTCTCGATCATATTCTGCTCGTTTGGCCAGATGAAAATGCAGGGTGGGAATCAGCTTGCGGATACAGACACCGAGGTTCAGATGTCAGCAAGTAGCGATCTAGGTGTGAGTTCATTCTAGTCTCTAGGTTCCCGTTACATGTTGGCTGAACACCTTCCAGGTTCCCCTGGTGTCTTTCGAATCTTCTCGGTGTGTTTTTGTGTGTGTTTCTCCGTGTGTGAATACTCACCTTCACAGACACACCTAGTCTGAGCCTGACACTTCAATGCTTCTTAAATTAGGAATTGCCAAATGCAGTAGCTTCAAGCTCAGTCATCCAATACTGGAGAGCCTCAGGCCTTCTAGTGTGGACCTCCTGGTCCTTCCAGTAGCCAACCCTTAGACCCTCGGCTCTCTCCAGTGTCCAGCCCAGATTTATGTCTACTTTGGTATGCAAATCCCAAACGTCTTACCCTACTCACGGGCTACACTCCCACATACACAGTGTGGACCCGCTCATGTTGCTGGCGCTGCAGGTGTGTGGACCCTGGTGATCCCCTTTCCCAGTCCAGTTGCAGGCAGGAGTAAATAAATACCTCTGTGCTGAGGATGGAAGAAGCATCTGCTTGCCCTGTGTGACATCTTCAGATGCTTATAAACCCCTCAAGTCTGGAGGGCCCATCTCTGCTGCTGCAAATCCTTCATGTAGAAACAGAAAAGGAGAGAAGAACAAAAAAAGATGGTGTTTCCCACCAGTCGACCTCACTGCTTTTATACTTTTCCGAGACTAGAATCATCGAATTTATTCAAGGTCGTAAATTCCACCTGAGTTGGGGCAGCTTTGTTATGGCACGAACTCAACGTGAAGCCCCAGTAAGGGAAACTATTTATTTTAGCTTTGTGCTCTCCCAGCCGCCCTGGTTATAGTCCCTTTCTGGCCAGGACAGCTTTTCGAGGCTGTGGAGGATGGGAGATGGCAGCAGCTTTCTGTCTCCACGGTCACCTCTCCTGGTGGTCTGGCCACCTGGAGAGCTCCGCATCAGGGGTTTTGAAGCGAGCCTGTGCTATGTCTGGCCAATACCTTTCGCAGGCTTTTAAAACTCCGACAAATGGAGCAAACAAAGTGCTTTATCTATTTCTGCTCTCGATTTTGAGGTTCTTGCAAGTGTAAGTCCCTGCACCATGAGAAGCTCTTCTGCCTTAACATGTGCCAAGTATGTGCGTGCGTGTTTACACAGAGTATGCCGTGATACTTCGTGTAGGCATTTAGTGGCTTGGGCATTTAGCGCTTTGATGAGCCTGGAAACATCATTACAGGAACTTAAATACGGGAGAAATAGAAGCTAAAAGTAAACAGTGAAAGAACTGCAGGAGTCTTTTCTTTCTCCATGCTACTATTTTAATCCTCCTGTGAAAATCTGGGTAAGTTGATCTCACCCTCTTGTAAAAATGTTCCCTTAAAACAGACAAACCTTCGAAATTGGATCTTCTGAGAAGGTTTTGTTACTGTATGACATGTCTAATGGGTAAATGCATCTATTATTGGGGCATTCTTCCATTTTCCTTTTTCGATGCACTGCTGATGTTATATCTTGATACATTTCCTCTTCAGTACTTACCTGTGGGGAAACAGCTCTATTTTCAACAGAATTTTTATATGTTTCATAGGAAGACTTATTTATACTTCTAGTGAATGGAGGGTTCTTTAAAAGACTCTAATGAACCATTAAAAGCAAAGCACATGTGAAATGAAATTTGCAAGTTATATTAAAACATCAAGTTCAGCTTCAGTTCCCAGAAACAAGGGCACCAAATTTTGATTTCCTTTTATTTTTAGGGTTTTCTTCTGGTTCTTAACCTACCTCATATTCTGCAACTTAGCAAAAATCTGAGCCCACTCACTCTTAGTTTAGTGTTTATTCTACTATGGAGAAGTAAAATGGCAAAAGTGAGGACAAAAATGCAAGTTTATTACTTTAACTGCTTGTGCATTTGTAATTATTAACCCTGGTAATAGAAAGGGGTCAAAAAGAGGTTGTGTTTGGTATTTTTAAAAATATTACTCCATAGGCATGCTACAATCGAGAAACATATCAAATGCTATACAAATACAATTAATAAGTATCGTAGCCTTATTTTTTTTTTTTTAGCATCTAAAAAAATCCCGTCTCCGTTGCAAAGAAAGAGGAAGCGGCTGTGGGTAGACGTGGCGGTTTGTAGTTTTTGCTGAAACCACCGTGCCAGTGTCAAGCTTTCTGTGTGTGGTAAAGAAGCTGGCAGAAGTTACGTAGGAAAACAGTGAAGGCAAACTGAGAAAGAAATAGCTTTTGAAGGTAGAGTGGGAGCGAGGGAGAGAGGAAGAAAGTAGCTGCATCTGGAACTTTATTTTCTATGGGATCAAGGAGTGCGGGTCAGTTTTTACATCTCCACGTTTCAACATCTGCTCTGACATGCCCTTTTGCATCGGAGTTGAGCAAAAAGATTTATGTTCTGTCTCCTCTCAGATCAATGTGCTGCCTCTTGGTGGCATCTCTTCTGCTTCTTGTACTTTAGGGAACCGATGGTTGCTCCTGAGAGAGGGACTTCTGGGTGCAGACAGGGAGGGCATCTCAGCATAGAGGCAGCATCCTGGCTCAAACCCAGAGTTTTCTTCTTTCACTTTATTGAAAGAAAAGAAAATAAAAAAAGATTCATATGTTTGTGTGGTATGCTTGGTAAAAATGTGAGCAGAAATTTATGTTCAGGATGATAACGCAGGCAACCGGCTGTTTGGTTCTGTCTTGCATAGTTGTTTTATTTTGCATTTTAAAGTCTTAGAAAGAAAGAAAAATTACCTTTAAATATTAAAAGGCCAGTAAGTAAGAATGAACAACATATTATAATTATGGTAACTGAAGTCTGTTTGGTTTCTATGTATCAGAAAAAAAAAAAAAGAAGTAAATTTCCCATTAATTTAAATATGCACCCTGCTTTAAAAAAAGAACCCAAACTAATGTTTAATCCTATATGAGCACTGGTTTTGAATCTGTGATGTTTTTAGTATTGTTTTACTTTTCAATGTACTATGATAATAAATATTTCTGGGTTTGTATCTATTTCATGGAATCATAATTTGTCTTAGGTTGGAAGGGACCTTAGAGATCATCTAATCCAACCTCCCTGTCATGGGCCTCAGGGTTGCTCAGGGCCTCATCCAGCCTGGCCTTGAGCATCTCCAGGGAGGGGGCATCCACAACTTCTCTGGGCAGTCTAGTCCAGAGTCTTGCCACCCTCGAACTGAAGAATTTCTTCCTAAGATCCAATCTAAACCTATTTTCCATCAATTTAAATCCATTTCCCCTTGTCCTATCGCTGGACACATCTTGTAAAAAGTCCCTCCCCGACCTTCCTCTAGGTTCCCAGCAGCACTCGAGGTGGGGTCTCCCCAGACCAGGGGAGAGTCATCTCTCTTGATTCCCATTCAGAGTTCCCATGTGTTGCCTGATCTAATGGAGAGGTGATGTCCGTGGCGATAGGGAGGCTGGGTTACAATGATCTCTAAGGTCCATTCCAGCCTAGGC
>NW_009725789.1:135715-152389 GCF_000703405.1 Apaloderma vittatum | reverse complement strand
GGTGGGAGCGGCCCTTCCAATGGGGTGTGCTGGAGGTGGAGCGAAAATGCGAATTGGTGTGCACAGAGCGGATTAAACTGTCAAAGTTTCACAGCGCTCCTTACAATGTGTGGCTCTAGTCTTTGTTAGTGGGGGGTCTCATACGGTGAGACTCACTGCTACTGCTGTTGAAACTTCTTCTTTTTTAAGAGTCCTGGTATTTTTTTCTGCACAAATGATTAAAACAAAACTTTGGAAATTGTGCAGTTATACTCCAGCATCCATCTTTTGGTGGAGCACAATTACTATATTTGGCAATACACGTTCAGATGCTCTGACTCATGTATCTGGGAATGCATTTAACTCCCTCAAATTTTTCTCGAATCAATGAAAAAGTTAACATTACTTTGGAGAGCCTGAGAAGCTTGCCAAACCTTTCCACTTCCAGACACGACTTTGCAGCAGCCTCTTCACTTTATCAAAATCTATGTACAGCGCTAGTCTTAATAGAAACAGTCAAATAAATGTTGTGAGACCTTTCTGGAAACCACCTTTCACTTTCAAGTTGCAGAGGCACAGGCACTGCAGCTTCACCTTCATGTACCACCCACCAGTAGATGCACGCTGACCAAGGGGCACATGGAGCCATCCTGCTGCAGTCATCGCTGCCAGGGTTTTCAGTCTTCTCCTGCCTGAACACCTACCTGGCCCTTGCCTGGCCATGTGCTCCTCCCAGCACTCTGCCACAGCAGGAGCCGGCTGGGCTGCTCCATCTGACAATGAGTAGGCTCCCCAGGCAGTGGAACCAGGGATGTGTATCCTGAGAGACTGCCTGGGTATGTAGGGATGGGATCAGGAAAGCTAAGGTACAGTTGGAACTGAATTTAGCAAGGATGCTAAGAATAATAAGAAATGCTTTTACAGGTACACTGACCAGAAAAGGAAGATAAAAGAAAATATACCCTCCTGGTAAATAAAAGAGAAGGCTAGTGGCAACCAATGTGAAGAAGGCTGAGGTAGGTATTCAACACATTTTTTGCCGCAGTTTTCAATGGTAATCTCTCTCCGCATATTTTCAAGCCCCTGAACTTCAGGGCAAGTACTGTGGAAATTAAGTCTCTCCCATTGAAAGTGAAGATCAGGTTCAAGACCACCTGAAGAACCTGAAGAGACACAAGTTCATGGGACCTGACAAGATGCATCCCAAGATCCTGAGGAAGTTGGCTGGTATAATTGCCAAGATACTATCCATGATATTTGAAAAGTCATAGCAATCAGGCAAAGTCCTTGGTGACTGGAAAAGGAGGACATCACACCCTTTCTAAAAAAGGATAGAAAAGAGAACCCTGGAACTACCAACCAGTCAGCCTTGTTTCCATGCCCGATAAAATTGTGGAGCAAATCTTCCTGGAATACGTGAAAACATACGGAAGACATGGAGGTGATGACAGACAGCATACCTTCACCAAAGGCAAATTGTGCCTGAATAATCTAGTGACCTTCTATGATGGAGTGGCAGCATCAGTAGTAAAAGGAAAAGCTATGGATGTCATCCACCCAGATTTCTGCAAGGCTTTTGATATGGTTCCCCACAGCATTCTTGCTGCTCGGTTTTAGAAATATGGATTTGATAGGTGGACTCTTAGATGGCTAAGGAATTTCCTGAATAGCTACACCCAAAAAGTTGGCTCCAGTCAGTGACTCAGTGTCTAAGTGAAAATCGGCAATGAGTGGTGTTCCTCAAGGGTCTGTACTGAGACCAATATAACCTTATCAACAGCATAGGCAGTGGGATTGAGCACGCCTTCAGCAAGTCTACAGATGACAGCAAGCTGAGTGGTGCAACTGATTCACTGGAGGAAAGGGATACTATCCACAGGAACCTTGAGAGGCTGGAGAAGTGGACACGTGTGAACACATCATGGAGTTTCAACAAGATCAAGTGCAAGGTCCTACACATGGGTTGAGGCAATCCACAGTATCAGTATAGCCCTGCAGAGAAGAACTTGGGGGTGCTGGTGGATGAGAAGCTGGACATGAGCCAGCAATGCGTGCTTGCAGCCCAGAATGCCAATTGCACCCTTGGCTGCATCAAAAGAAGCATGGCCAGCAGGTCAAGGGAGATGACTGTACCCCTCTGCTCTGCTCTGTTTAGATCCCAGCTGCAGTGCTGTGTTCAGCATTAGGACCCCCAACATAAAAAAGGCATGGACCTGTTGGAGCAGGACTAGAGGAGTGCCACAAAGACAATCAGGAGGCTGCAGCACCTCCCCTATGAGGACAGGCTGAGAGAGTTGGGGCCGTTCAGCCTGGAGAAGAGAAAGCTCCAGGGAGACGTTACAGCAGCCTTCCAGTACTTCAAGAGGGCTTAAAAGAAAGACGTAGAGAGACTTTTTACCAGGGCCTGCACAGGGCTGTGAGTGTGGCAGTGACACAAGCTGGGGCAGAGGTTGATAACAGGAGAGTGGCAGATGCATTTTTTTTACTTCCTACTTCCTTCGGGGTGCTAGGAAAGTGGGGCTAGTTGAGGGCACAAGTTGAAGATGGGCACTGGATTCCTCAGCTGGAGGAGGTAAATCGTCTCTGAAGAAGGAAGAGTGCTGCCTTCTATTTCACTTGATTTCCCAGGTGGCAAGACCTGACCTGCCTACCCTTGTGAATCCATTGATAACCGTTTACTTGGACTGATAAACATGTAATTGTATCAGCTCAGAAACTTGCTGCCCTGACTCCTGGGCAGGAATAAAATGCTAAATTGTGATTTATCCTTGCTCTGGAGAAACTTGCTGCCTCCTGACAAGGTAAGAGCCAGCGCCATTCTTCTCAGTCGCTGATGTGATGACTAATCTGAGCCAGCTACTAGGACCTCCACAGGCCTGGTTTTTGGTGGGGATATCTGGGATCTCAGTCTTGCAGAGAAGTAGACAGGGGTGGACAGCATTGCATGAACCCATGCAGTGTTGACCCAGCAGCAGGAGAAGGACTTCCACTCACCCTCTTAAACACAGTAGCATATTTGCAATTTGTGAAATTATTCAACTAGTATTTGATCTTTAACTTGAGTCAGTGCCATGTTTGTGGACATATATAGTTACTTTAAAAAGCAGTTCACAGCATGAGATGGTTGGAGAAGCATGACCTCACCAAATGCATGCATGGGTGATTTTTGGTTACAGGTTAAGTATGAATCCTGCTATACACAACTGGGGGTTGCAACACTGCATGGACTCTACTTTTTATGAATTGGTAGCATTAAAAGAGCTTCCCACCCCCTCCTTTTTTTTTTGAGGCTTCTCTGGGTTACTAGCAATAACAAAAGATATTTAAAATATTATCTTTATTCCTCTTTTATTATGACAATATTCCCAGGACCTCTACCAGCATCTGGCATTTTTTACAATTTGCACTAGTTGTCTCAGCTCCTGTTGTGAGTGGACCAGGTAAGCAATAAGCATGGTAAGTGATCATTGCATGAGTAGCAGTTTGTTCTGCAGCTTCTGGAGTGACAGTACAGTGTAGGGACCCAAAGTAAATATGATGAAGTTGAGACCCTGAAGAAGCTTTTGTATTATGTGACAACATTTTCCAGTGAAAAATAATTGCGGATACATTTCATTAGTATTCATATTCAAACAGGAGCGCCATCACTCTGTTAGCTTACAGATACAAGGCGCAATGCTAGCACGCATTGTTGAAGGGGTATTTCTGACCAAAGGGCTCACAATCACAGACTGCTGAGAAAAATCTTTTACTTTCCCGTTGACACTGATAGGAGTCTTATTGGTCTCACTCTTCACCATCAAACAAAAAAATGTGTCAAATCCAAGCAGAAAATCTCATGGTGATAATTGAGGCTGTACTCCACTGTACACAGAGAAGCATGTTAGCAGAGAAGGCTCTTTGTGCTAGAATCAGCAGGGGAACATAAAATGTTTTTATTTTCTGACCTGTTTTGAGGAGTTCTGAGCTTCCAAGAGAAACGCATTGGAGAGCACCCTACACTGCATCTGGGGAAGCCCAGAGGTCCCATGGTGCCCTGTGCCCTCACTGCAGCAGCCACCCACTGCAGGACACCCCTATGGTCCCAGTTCAGTACCTGTGGGCAGAATTGGTGTGAGCTGGCATTTGAGAAATGGGCTGCCCATATCAGCTAGTGGGAGAAGTGGAGGAGAGTGGAAATGCCTCCCTTCTCAGGGCTCTATGTGAAATTTGAGTTCATAGTCAGGTGCCACTCTTTTCCAGTACAGCACTAGGCACAATTTCTTCTAGAGCAATGATGTTGATGATGATGGCAGTGTTCTCCACACGACAACTCTCTGCTCTGAGGACAACTTGCATATGTTGCATCATGCAGTTGCAGTATAAGATGCACAAGCTGCCCTCAGACAGGTTCCTGAGTGAGCACAGGATTTCCCCCTCCCTGATGAAAGCCCTTGGCCCACAGGGATGTGTCTGTTCTCTCTCTCCCTCTCCCTTGGAACAAATCTTGTTCCCTGCCTCCCAGGTTTGCATCTCATACACTGGAGAAAACTTCTACAGCCAACCAGAGCAATCTAGATACAAACTATGGACTGAAAAGTCATGTGCCTCTTGTCCTTCTTAGTGTGGACCTACCTTAATAGCTCTTGAATGAACACAGACACACAGGTACATCCTAATCTTGGACACAGCCTGAGCTCTGACATTCTAACTTATGAGCCGTATGAGCTTGACATACCTTGAGTCCTGAAAATGCATCAGGAACCCGAATTTTTCAGAAGACTCTTCGAACAAAGATAACCTTAATGTTTGTTTTACTTATATTCTGTCATTTATACTGCCTGATGGCATCAAGTCTGAGTTTTGAGGTATCCCTTTGCTGGCAGCCTTTCTAACCTATGGCAATCCTTTAACTTAAGAGAAGTTTCCCAAAGCTCGGCTTTTACTTAAGTGAATAGCCAAGCAGTGACACTTCTAAACAGAGAAATTGTTCTAAGCTAATCTATTTTCAAGAGCCGTTATATTCTGAAAATTGACTATTAAAATACCACCCTCTTATTCATCATGTCTGTACTCAGTATGTGTTCAATCTTGTCTGCTGGCATATGACTGCAATTTTACTGCCTCTTACTCCCACTTACCTGAAAGATTCAGCATCAAGGAGAGCATTTGAGATGGATCCTGAAGCAGAAAGGCTCACTGGCTTCCATGGAGTTTCACCTGTGCAAAGGGACTGAAGACAGCTTTTCTCTGCAAGACCCAGCAGCGTGTTATTGGAGAACCGTGTGTTGCGTCTACATAACCAAAGAGCTAAATGTTTGCTCCACCTTTGTAACTGGCAGTGATACACAACTGCACGACACACAACTAAAGCTTCACTTCAGGTCTCACCATCACAGTAGTCTAGCAAGTGAAGTGATTTTCTTAGGAGCATGGTTGGCTGCAGAAGTGCTCCAGAAGCACACAGGGTGCAGAGGAAGATGACAGCTTATGCTGCCGTATTTTTCAGCGAAAATTTGACTCAAAGCATATCCCAAAAAGACAAAAATGAGGATAAGGCTGTGCCTTAAGAGTTGTTCAATATTCCATCAGAACAGAAACACTCTCTTTGGTAGAATATATTTGAATTTTGTCTGTGACTGCAAAAACTGACATTTCCCAGCACTTGAGGTCAGTATACTGAAATGAAACATATGCCTCTTGCTGGCTTTACACTCTATGAATTTTTTAAAAGAAGATACAGTTTCACACACACTTTCTGAAAAAAATAAGTCCGTCTTGCAGCTGAAATCAAGGATGTCGATTTCAAATGGAAAGCTTTTATTTCAGGAAGACATGTGCCTTTGAATACTGGAAAAAAAGAAAGGAGTCTGGAACATGACCTCAATTACAGAGAACATGCTGTAATTATAGGCTTTGGTTTGCTCCTTGCTAGCAACAGATTTAACAAGCGGAGTCCTAGACACTGTGTGATGTATAGCTGGTAATATCATACATATCAGCTCATTTGCCCAAGTAAAAAATGTAAAATGTAGGAAAAAAAAGCAGTTTCCACAGGCTTAAATCCCATTAGTATGCCTTTTTACCTTTTAATTAAGAAGCCAGTGGCTCCAGGTAGTTAAGCAACAAAATTCCTTTGAAGATCTGGCTCTTAGGGCCTTTGTTACAATCTAACCTTTGCTCCCATGCAAGAGGAATGAGTCAATGGTTCCAACAAAATCTTAACCATTGTCAGTGTCACAAAAATATCAAATGTAATTTGAAAAAATTGACTTTTCTCTCTAGAGAGTTTCATGACATGACTTACCATACAGTGTGAGTCATATTCTATCCTAAAAAAAATAATAAAAAACCCTGCACCCAAATATATGTCAATCTTCAGTCTGGCCAAAGAATTTTGAAGGATATAATTAACAGATGTGTCCTTCACTTTGGTGTAAAGAAAGCCATTCTCAGTTTAGGCCAAAGTCCCTGAACTTTTCAAAGCCTGAAGAGTGGTGAGGTTTTTGACTCCTTGATTGGCTCTGTTTTGCAGGAGCCAGAGGATATGAAAATGTGTAGCATTCAGATGTTACTTGGCACTCACCCGTGGCAGCTGACTTTTTAATTACAAGGGTAAAAGACAAAATAATTATCAGGTAACAATTTTCAATCTCTGCACAGACAAAGGAGTTAATGCGAATAAGACCCACAACAATTAAAACCTGCAGTACAGAGAGATAAGGACGTTTAAAGAGTACTTCTCTTACTTTACTTCGGTGACTTTGAGGAAATTAATGGCAAATTCTTCATACTCAGCATCACTTTCTGTGCCCTTTGGATTAAACAACCAAGGGAAAAATCAAACTCTGTCCCCTCAAATTCTCAGTGGTGTCTTACAGAATTAAAGAATTTATTTCTGTAAGCAAACTGAGAGCATTAGATGCTGCATATATGTGTGTATGTATGTATGTGTGTAGGTATGATGCGTATGTCAGGGTGAAATAAGACTTCTAGGAGACTCTCATTGGCTCTTGACCATTGTAGAGGGGTCAGGCAGCCTTTTCTCCTTTGTTTACTCCCTAAATTCTCATTCAGCTCAGAGAATAAATCTTGAAGGCTCCCAGCTTCTAGAAGGGGCTGAAGTATGTTGCAGATGTAACATCACTGCCAGTGTTAACCTCTACGTGAAGCTGAGGGATCACATCTTCTTTCCTACTCCAGGTGCAGAAAGCTGGTAGTGCTCTAAGACCCGTTTCACTCTGCATCACCCAGCAGAGCTGCTGTGACTGATGGATTTCTTTTTCTTCACCTCTACAACAGCATAGAGCCATTTGCTTTTGTCTTTAGGCAGAGCAGAGGCTTCAAAACAACCTCCAATCTGTGTGTCGTAGCACTCCCAATTTTTTGCTAGATATTTAACAAAAAGAAAATAAAAAGTTAAGACATTCAAACCCTTTATTTCCACTTATCACAGAAACCTTTTTAGTGTTGTATTGATAACAATTGCACATAGCATATTACAGCAAAAGGAAGTTAAAATCACCAGGTCGAATGATCCATAACTAGCAGCTGCCAAAATGAGGATACCAGTGCAAACATACTTCATCTCTGCTCTTCCCTCATGAAAATACATGTTGAGGTTCTTCACATTCTCAAATGGCAGAAGCCTGCCTCTGTTGTGCAGGGTGGACCATGTTAGGGCATGGATCGAGACTGAGCAGTTAGTTGGAAGGTCAATAAAAAGGAGGAATACTACCCATTGCAAAATATCTCTTTCAAGTGTAATTATGGATTGGTGCGTGAAGCTTTGGAGTTCTCTGCCTCAGCTTCTGGAGCCTTTTGACCCTTACATACCTAGTTTTTAAATGGAGCCAATTAGAATTAACATCACATGCAACGTTAGCTAGAGGTAGGAAGGATGATATGGACTTGATACTTCAAGAGGTCCCTTATAGGCCTATTTCCTACGTTTAGTTTATTCACAAAATGGAATCTCTTCCCATTATCAAGGTAAAGATATTTACTTAACATTCAGAAATTGAGCTGGTCAAGGAAAAGGTAAGATCAACACTTTTTAATTTCTGAGCTGTGAAATGCAACAACAGACCAAGACAGATTGTGCTGGATTCTAGAAATACCCATTTAGCAATGGGCATACTCGGAGACCCAAAACCAGGTACTGTTCTGTTCCACTGAATTAAATCTCTCCTTTTAGCAACAGTTAGTTTGCCGAGAGGACTATGGGGCATGGAAAGGAGACATAAAGTACGCGAGAAAATAAGAGCTCTGCGTGTTCACTATCTAAAGCCTCAAGCTGATGAATATGTATGGGTAATTTGGCTGAATCTTTTTTAATGGAAATATTTACATCTTTTATGTTCAGAAATTACAAAATAAGGATGGAAAGAAAAGCAGCTCCTGGCTGACCAATGGCAGTGGATGACCCCTCACTAAAAGCACCTGACTTTTAATAGAAAGAAATGCTTAGATCAGTTTCCTTCATCTTTCTTCTACAATGTCTGTGTTTCCAATAATAACACCTCATTTAGCTATTTCCTGTGGGCTAGCAGTGACATTTCAGTTTAGTGGTTGATAGCTTTTCTGAGGGCCCTGTCCACCTTCTATCCTTGCTAGAAAGTAGCCTGACCCAATCTCTTTAATTGAGGTGTTATTAAGTAAAGGTTCCTGAAAAGGTCAACATAACTCTAAAATAGATTCATGAACACAAAAGAGACACAGCTCTCTGTCCTGACTCACTGCAGTGCCATTATACTCAGCACAGAGTTTTCCTTAGTGGTATTATTTCCAAAGCATTGTCAGAAACAAGAGCTTGGAAGGACTGGGCTCTCAGGGATCTCGCTGTGGACCATTAAAGGACAAGTTTTCCCCGAGGGAATTTCAGGACATAGCTGACCACCCTGATTTGTGTCCTGGCAGAACATCTCTCTCTCCGTCTCCCTCTCCTTTAACTTTCTAGTTAGATGAGAGAAAAGAAAGCACTCAAAGTGATATTTTATCTATTGTGAATATATCCCTAAGGGCTGGCACAGAAACCCTTCCCCTAAAAGATACGTCTTCTATGGATGGCAGTGGGGGAGGGTGAGAACAAGGCCAGGCTGTGGGATCTCCCAATTCCAACTTCACAGGCTGTGTGTCTGGCACTGTGTATCTTCTACAATTTTTTCTTCGTGTCTTCCCTCTTTAAAATGTAAGCTAGGTCACATGTAGCTTGTTTAGCACTTGCTGCTGCACAGAAATTAAAAATAGCTGCATCCTGTTACTTAGGACTAGGAAAAAAATGCAGTTAGATTTAATGCATACTTGTATAGTTAGTTTGTCCCTCTGCAGCTCTGATGCAGTGAAGCATAGAGGGGTCTGGCATTTACCCTGGTACACTATGATTTGACCAGAACAAAAGTCCAGTGCGTATTCCCTCAAATGATCAGAAAGAAAATAATCTGAGGTCAATTAGAAGCAATTCAGGCATTACAGTCAAATTGGCAGCATGATGGAGCACTTGCTATGGCCCTAATAAACCAGCTAGCTCTGATCTCAGCATGGCAACATCCAGTAATAATCTTGGAATCGTATTTTTTCAGGGATTTTGTTTTTATGAATAATAATAAGTAGGTTCATTTATATAAATTACTCAAAGGACTTTGTGAAGGTCAATGGAATCTAATCCCACATTCTCTTAAATATTTAGTTTGTCTTCTCTTTGTATTTAAAGTTTCAGAAGCTGAAACTTTAACGACGTTATGCAACTGTAAACAGATGAGTTCACCTGACAGGGAGGAACAGAAGAGTATTAAATAACATACATCTTATCCAAGAAAGCAAAAACTTGCCAGCTTCTTTTACAGAGGATGTTGCCATTTTGTCAAGAATTTATCTACCTTATTTCATCCTTCAAACACATGCATGGAGTCAAAGAATAATATAGGTCGAAAGGGATCTCTGGAAGTCATCAGGTTTCCCAGCTCAGCGCAGGGCCATCATGGGTGAGATCCTTGTGTTTCCCCAGCAACAGCTATGAAATACAACCCACATAAGGAAACATAGTGCAACTATCGAACATAAATTTCTGGACACCATGTGCAAGGGATTTTGGAAGAGCCTGGGATTTTTTTGTGGCTTCTGCTTTTACAATAAACTCACTGTAGTTCCTATCTCTAGCACATTTTCTGTATTTGCAGGAATATCTCAGAAGTCCTAATACACATTGTCAGTGTTCCCGCTGCCCTCTGGTCACAAGTTGCTCCTTGGGTAGAGATCCAGCCTATGTAGTAGTAATTTGGTTGTGGAGTTGTATCAGAACATAGCTGTGTCAATCTCCCCCTGCTCATGCCTAGTGGTGCATCTCTAGAGGTCACAGCCCTTCCTGGGCTTTGAAGTATGCCCAAGTTTTCTTGGAGGCAAAAAACCTTCAGATCCAGGGCCTGAGAGCAAAGGCTGCCTAATGTTGGATTACTTGTCCTGGTGCAGGAGAAGAGCCTTGCCAGTTCTGCACTCGCCTATACAGGTGACTCAAGATCTTTAATGAATTCTAAAGCTTTGCTTCCTAATGGGATTTTCTATTGTTTGCTCTTGAGAGCTCAATTTGATGAGGCACTGATCAGGGCAAGCACTGAGAAGTAGGTGAAAGCACACTGTATACATATACTCAAGCTCTCCGGTGATACTCACTAACACCTCATTAAGCAGGATAGTTAATTACACTCTCAGTACTGCATTTGTAAACAGTTTGCTATTTATCTGCTTAGACTACATTTAAATTCAGTATTAAAAAGCAGTGACAAAATACTATCACTAACCTATGCACTACATATCAGCAATATATGGGGTTCAGAAGGAAAAGGCAGTTATGGTTAGTATAAACCTGGAAGACAAGTAACGTATGATTTGCCTCTTGGGAGAGCTGTTAGCAGAAGGGGCAGTATCTTGTCTCAGCCACTCCAGAGGATCGTCAAAGAGGTTTGGTTTACAACGGCAGAGTAGACATGAAAGTCAGCTTCTTTCTACTGCTGAAATGTGCCTTTCCCTCCCTGTCCCTGTTCTCCTTCCCCCCTCAGTGCTGCAAAAGAGGGGGAACTATTTTGGACTGTGACAAAGGGCAGAATATATTTCTTGCTTGTTTCAATTAATACCGTGCAAAAAGACATGCAAGCATATCAACATCCCAACACAAGTCCATTTCCATATTAGATGTTTATTCCACTTTTTCCATTATACACATTTCTCATTTAAAAGAGGACATGACTGATGCCTAGAGAACAAAGTACTCATTCTGTGTTATAAATTATCTTGGACATAAAGTACATTAAAAACCGTACCTGGCTATTGAGAATCACCATACTCTGCACACTGAAATGCCAATTCTAACCCTGGGGAGGAATCATTAATTGAGTAATGAAATTGAAAGCATGATAATAGATTGATTACCTAAATTGCTGATTATGCCAACTGACCTTTTAGTTAGATCTTCAAGCCTTCATAAAGTCGTCTTGCCCCTTGACAGGAGAAAAAAAAGCATCCCTGTGCTAGCAATTATATTCATTTGACAGCCGTGTCCGCAAAGCAGAAAACAGGGCAAATGGAGCAAACTGAGTTCAATGAACTTTTACCTGTGAGGTCTGCAGCATAACATCAACTCAGGCAGCATGGGCTGAATACTCTGCACTGTGCAGCCGCAGTAGGGAAAACAGTATAGCTGCTGCCTAGTATTTACATGTAAATCATTCCAATTACAGTCTATTTAGTTGATGTTTTGAATTAACATGGTCAATGACCCACGAGTGTGTCTGAAGGCAGTGCTTCCCTGGAAGATAAACACAAAGAAAATGAGAGATGGCATGCACCCGTCACTCACCCACAGTGAGCTTTTATCATTAAACAGCTGCTAAGGGCAAAAGGAGTGTAGGTGTCTGCTAGGAAAATCTTACCCAGCAGCAAAATTAACAAATACAAGCAAAGGAGTGACTTAAGTAATGTAACATTGGTAACTATAGCTCATGGCTCTTCTTACAGTTTCCATTTCAGAGCACCATCAATGACTTCATAATCATCTGACATTAATTGCATCTACTTCTACCCTACCAAAAGAGATTAGCAGTTGAATATAAGGAAACTAAGTCTTTGTAACTTATTAGCTATGACGCTGCTGAGTGTAGCAATGTAGCAAGAAAAGAAAGAAAATCTCCCTGGTTTGGTGGATGATCTTCCCAAGATGCATTAGAAAGTCTTCATTAATTATTTCTGATTGGATTCATTGCAATAATTGAATTGCATCTGCAATGCAGGGCAAAATTTGTCAGCAGTCTGGCCACTTAGGGTAAAGTGATATAGATTTCCGTCTTTATTTTTTCTGCAGTGCCATGTGCCTGCTCACGGTACTTCACAGCCAGCTGAGGAGTCAAGGCACCTGCTCTGAGGCATTTGGGTTCCTAATTAAACAAGTAAAGCTATAAGATGTGACAAGAAACTGAGGGCAGAGCAGTAGAAGCATCCACAAAGAATGGAGATGAAGAAAACTTTTCTGGAAAGAAATAAAACATAATTTGCAGTAGCACAGCTTGGGTATGTGTACCTCAGAGGTGACTTTTAAGCAGTTGCACTGCAGAGGTTTCTGGATGCAATTTTCTTTAGGCGTCTGCTTAGGGGCAGTACCACAGAGTGACAGGAGAGAGTAGCTCTGGCCTTCCTGTATGGACGTGCACGGATTGCTCAGTGAGCACAGATTAATAAAGACAAATGGCTTGCTTCCCTCTTTCCTGTATGACCACTTGGTAAACTTATTTGTGCGCCCACATTATGTGGCAAAGTGAGTGGCTGCCCAGCTTCTCCATTTGAGTAAAGGGTGCTTCCACCTGTGTCCCAGGAGTGATGTAGGGCCAGCAGCAGTGCGGTGGTCATTGCAGAAGGAGCTCCTGTGACAGGACCACCTGAGGGTGACGCTATGCCTCACTGTCTCATGGCAGGATTGTGCATAAACCTGGAAGTAACTCCATTCCTGAATGGGTGGAGGGGTTTCCTTGTTGTAATGTACAATCAGTAGGAAACTATTGAAAGCGTACTAGCCACTTAGTTTGTGGTGTCTGTAAAAAGAGCTTTTATATCTGCCCTCAATAATTTCTACAACTTGAGGAACGCTTACAGCTGTTTACCAGGAGACTAGGAACTTCTGTGCAGTTCAGAAAGGGCCCAGAAGCATCAGCACAGCAGCATGGGGCTGCTCCATCAGGCAGGCATGCTGTGGGCTGTGGCAGCAGTGGGGCAGGCAAAGTCCAGGTCCTCACAGCAAGGGGCGCACACCCACCGTGGGACACAGGGAAAAAGAGTAAAGCAGCTCCAGTGACCATCATGAGGTCACTGCATCACCATATTACAGCAAACCTCAAACAGAGGCAGCTAAACTCCTTAGATAAGTGGGGTGGAAGAGGCTGCTGAGGACAGTTAGAGAGAAAGATGGCTACGGAGGCTGTTGGTGTAAGGCCCTGACAAGCTTCTTATGAATGCTATTAAAATTGCATAGAAAAGCTAAGTCACTTCATTAGATCTCCCAAGACCTCAGCTTGGGGAGCCACAAAGTGCCCCGCCACAGGGTGTGAGGTCTCCTGGTGATCAGCAGTCCCATCCTTGCCACTCCTCTGTGTTTGTCCCCTCCTCTGGCAATGGATAAAAGGAGCACGGAAAAGTAACTGTTCCTCTGCCAGCTCAGATGCCTCCCCAATGAATTCTGATGGCTAAGCATAGATGCTGCATCTATCTTTGTCCTCTTTGAGTTGTTCATTTGACAAATGCAGACTATGAAGCAGTGATCAAATTAAAAGTATTTTCTGAGCTCAGGCTGAAGTACTGCGTCCTCACAGGCAGCATCATGGGACTTGGCTGATAATGTAGGTCTTAATGAGGATGTCTTTAGAGGATCAAGGAGCAGCTTTGCAAATTGCCAAGATGCAGATTTCCACAAAAATGGCTGCTAAATTTGCTTGTATTTTGACACCAGTTTCTGTTTTGCACAGTTTGGGCATGTCTAATGGCTCTATAGCAAAAAAAAAACCAACCCACAATCCAGAGTACATAAGGCTAATTTTCAAGCAGGAATTGCTGCTTTTTGGTGTGGACCAGCAATCATCATGAGTATTACTAGCTTCTGTATAAATACTGCAACGTGCAAGACAAGCAGCGAGACAAACCTAGAGAGTGTGGTATTCATTTTATCAAACTGTATGGCTTTGTAGTAAAAGCAAATAAATGTATTACCCCATCAAGGGGGATGCATTGCCTGTCCTTTGGAAGGACAGTGGGGTAACATCTAAATGAAACTCCACATACCTGAAGAGTGGTGTGGAACAGTCCCAATGCCTGGCAGCTCATAGTACCTTGTGAATACCCTGCTGGGAAGAAGAATATAGTCTGCCACCATCTCTGAAAGACTGTCAGCTGTGAGGCTTAAAGTCTGACCCATGAGTCTCCTTTTGTCTTTTCACAGTAGATTTAAAACTGATGGTAGCAGCACTGGTTTTTTCAGCAGAGACATCCAGGGTGCATGAAAGCATGGTCCGAGCAAGTGCAGCTGAGACCACAGGATCAGTATCTGACTGGAAAATCATTGGGACTAAGGAGATCAATAGCACAGATGAGCTGATCCAAAGGCAGAGCAACCCTTGGGGGTTTTTTGTGATGAGGAGCTAATGAGCTGGAGGCAGAGCTGAGATGGATCTGGTTTGCTTCTCTAATAAAAACTTCTCAGTATTGTTTTCCCTGAATTTTGGCATTCTTTCCCCAAAACAAAAACAAACAGAATGTTTTGCTGGAACATGATTTTTAAAAAAAGCAACACTTAGTGTGAGCCTCATTTGAGGGAATGATCATACCACAGTAGAGAATAAACAACATAAATAACATTTGTGTGACATGAGTTAGGCTATGAGATCTAATTCCGAATGACACTGGAAGCTCCCCGATGTTAATTCTCTGAGCTTAAAAGAAATAGCCTATTGCAATATACCTCTGAGCCAACAAATATCCATACTCATTTAAGTAACTACCTGTGTTAATCTAGCAGGAATAATCCATGATTTCTAGGATAATGTAAAGGAGTTGTTACCAACCTGCACCTCACAGAAAGCAGAGTGAGGAATTAGTAAGAGAAAACTGAATTCGCCAGAGCAAACAGGCAGGAACATTCAGAGCTACAGACTGCGGCAATGCAGAATGCTCTGATCAAATCCCACCTTCACAACAGCACAGCTAACTTTTCCACTGGCTAAGGAGATTTGGTGCAGACATGTTAGTGTGGATTTATTTGGCTTCTCTCTCTTTCTCCAGTTTTTCCCAAGAGCAGTTCAGGAAGGTCGGCTGAGATTTGCGTAGCGCCCTCCTGAAGTGTTGGTGGTTGGGATGATGGAAATACACAGCCACCCATGTCTCTGCATAGGCCAGAGAAAGTTTACAGGTAGAGGTAGTATGTTTTATTGGATCAGCTGGTATTGCTGGTTTTAATTAGGCAAACTTTCAGGTGTGCAAGCCCTTATTCAGGTCCGAAATAGAAGCAGCAATTTTCAGAGCTAAATACAAGCTGAGAACAAATGCTCAGATGTTAATTAGTTATCTATCAATTAGACCTTTGTTGAAGGAAAAGATATTTGTTAGCTGTGGAGAAGAAAGGGCGGTAAAGAGGGAGGAAAGTGAGAGACAAAGTTAAAGTTAAATGAATCTGCTTGTCACACAAGGGGGAGGAAGAAACAGGTAGTTTATAGCCTGGGCAGAAAGAGTCAGTCGTGGTGAGTAGGAGGAGAGTCTAATCATAAAATCACATCTACTAAGAGCGTGCTCCTCCATATCAAGTGGTGTTCTGAATTTCAATTCAAAACCTCATCTTTAGAAATGGGGTTTAGAGGCTGTGCTGAAAAAAAGTTTTAAGATGCCAAAGGTGTTTGGGGAGAAATGTTTCCCTATCGACTTCTAGTTTGTTTGGGTTTTTTATTGTGGCTTGACTATTTGAGACCATTTCAGTGCATATTGAATTCTTCAATCTAATGACACAGTTACCATGAAGCCACTGGATAAATTTTACTGCATTTCTGGGAACATGGATGTGGGATATAGAGAAATTCAAGGAGGGAGAGTTGAAGCTGGGCCTCATTTTAAATGGGGAAGATCATTTGGGTGAAGAGGAAAGAGCAGAGTTATCTGCAACATTTTGCGGCACCATCCTCTGGTTTTACAGGAGCTTCTGCTGGGGAAGCATGTAAGAAGCTGTGTCCTTCCTGTCTCATGCAGGATCCTTTTGAAGAAAGAGATAGTGAGTAACCAAGGAGTTCCCATCTCTCTCTCTCTCTGGGAGGTTCAAACACTTGAGAATGGTATATTTTAGGTTAACAGCACTACACATTATATATTCTACCAAAAAATAATGAAAATAGAGGTTCTATTCTATCAAATCAGTAAGAAACCAAACGTTTAGTCAATATTGCGGGTACCCTTCAATAAGAGTTCATCTGTTGGTTCTGCTCAGCCCCTACAAGCCTGAGGTGCTTTTTTATTGTGAAAAGAAATCTCCATCTATTTTTAATGGCTCTGTATTAAGGTTAGCCTAAATTTTTCTGTGAAATACAAAACTGGTGAGACAACTTTAAGAAACCTGACTGTAAAATGAAACAATATTTATCTCCAATGCATTTTTTTCCCACATATACGTATGCGGAATTCAAATCAGAACATTTTGTAGGG
>NW_009725789.1:126605-135684 GCF_000703405.1 Apaloderma vittatum | reverse complement strand
GTAGGGAAATGTGGAAGAGTTTTATACTATCTAACTGTGCACAGTCTGTGAGTGATAAAAAGCCTAGATACTTCTAGTTTACTAAAATGTCCCTCAAGTCATAATTATAAATCAATATGCATGTGTACAAAAGATTTGTGTCTCCATAAAATGCCTGAAATTCAATATTTTTAGTCTACTGTGTCTTCTGAAAGTGCCTGCATATTTTATATTCCCTGTTTGCTAAAAATTGTCTCTGTATTTTATGTATTGTTGTTTGTGGAGCTCTATTTGCAAACATAAGTAACAGCTAGTTCTACAGATGATATACAGGCTGTATAGCATGCCTGAAGGAAACAAATCTGGAGGCATACAAATGCCCCTAACTATAAATTTCAAGGACACCATAAGAATTTTTAACCACATGCTAATACTGTTAGGAGTGTACCAGAGCTGTGTGGGAAGCATTCTTGTAGCTGGCAGGATGGAAAATAGCTCCAGTGTCTGGTTAACCTGTACTATTTCCATTGTTATGGTGCCTATTTGTGCAAAAAAACCCCTTCATTTGTTCAAGTCAGTGAGATGCGCAGTCAGTGGAGTGTAGTTCTTGTTGCTGCTGTGTGTCATCATCCACTGGCAACCACCTGCTGGCAGGTGGTCCCCAAGGTAAGCATGGCGTGTTGGGGCACTTTCCAGTTCCCAGGCAAGACGCAGGGGTGGGGAGTGGTCTGACTGCATGCCCCTGATGTCTGACCTCTCTAAGGCTTGGACCTGCCAGCAGGGAAGGGCGCTCCCACACGGTTCACAGACTAGAGGTCTCACATAGAATCATAGAATGTTTTGGGTTGGAAGGGACCTTTTAAGGTTCATCAGCTCCTTCACAGTGCCAAGAGGTGCTTTTGCCCAGCCACAACCCGAAAAACAATTTGGAAAGCACTGCTGTTGTCCTCTGAAGGGCCCCAAGCACTGAGTAGCACAGCATGGAAATCTCAGTGAGGGCTCCCCAGCATGGAAGGCACTGTATTGCTGACACAGGAGTCCTTGTTTAGGCCTAGAGCATGTGTTCTCTGGGCTGTGGCCTCAACACAATAGGCATTTTAAATAGTATGGAAGGCTCTAGATTAACTGGAGAAAAGGTTTTCTTTGTTTGTAGGTTGGCTGCTTCAATATGATGCCAAATAATATCAAAGCTAAGCCTTCAGTGGGTTGAGCGCGGTGCTGACAACAATGACGACACCGAGGTTGAGGGTTCGATTCCCACTTGGTCCCCATATGTTGCCTGGTCTAGTCGAGAGGTGGCATCACTGTCCATGACAGGGAGGTTGGATTAAATGATCTCTAAGGTCCCTTCCAGCCTAGGCCATTTTATGATTCTGTGGTTCTATGAAACAACACAGTATAGTTTGATTCCTCTTCAAAATACATTCTAATGAATTAGTATTTTCTGCTGGGAAACTACTGCCTTCATGCAGCTTTCATATTTTGTACTGCAGGGCTGCTTTTCTGACAACCAGAAGGCTTGCTAAGCACGCACATGCACATAAAGCCAAAGGTCCATGTTTTTTACCTGCAAGTAACAGGCTGGTGTTACCCTGTGCCTATTTCTCATGCAACACACATTCCTCTAATGAAGTGGATTTTTGTTTGTGTCTAGCCAGCATTAAGATAAAGTAGTAACTAGGAGATGTCAGCAATAGCAATACCTCTGTCAGAGTAAGGTAGAGGCTTTTCACGACGCATGGTTATTTCAAGAAAAAAAACACCACAAGATATTCCACAATGTAAATTTCTTATATTTTCTCTATATGATACTATAGCTACTTGCATACCATGCTGTTGGTACAATTACATTCAACAGAAAAGCGTTTCAAAGCTCCTCTTTAACCAAACAAGAATGAGTGTAGATGATCAGAATCTGAAACAGATTTGCATGCAATTGCATGTGGTAGACCATGAATTGGTCTCAGCACTTGTTCAGACTGACTGAAAATGCAACTAGCAGTGCAAAATCTGCCACAGCTTAATGAGATGCAAATTGCAAACCACACAAAATGACGTTTTTTTTCCTGAGATTAGGTTTCAGATTTCTTATTTCTTTTGCACGAATTATCACTTGAAGTAATTCTATGTAGTGGCTTCTTTCAGTACTCAAAGAGCACCTGCATTGGTTTATACAAAAGATTATCATGCAAGACACTGAATAATTCAGAATGTTTGAGTGGCCAGAAAGATGAGCACACTGAAAATAACTTATTTTTTTCAGGAAGAAGTTTGCCTTTATGTGAAAAACTAATAAGCTTGAACTTCTTCTTATGAAATACAAAATCTCAGACAAAATATTTCAGCTGGAAATCATAATTCTTAGATTTGGAAGGCACATACAGGGTCCATGTGCCAGATCTGCTCTGCTGACAAGGTTGCTTAGAAAAAAGGGCATTTCCCATGGTGATGATCAAGTCTATCCCTGATGAAACAACAACAACCACCATGAACACAAGCAGCCACTGGTTGCTGTGACCCAAGTCATCTGGATGCTAAACTCGCCCCAAAAGTATAATAGAGACATTAAACATTCAAGCAACAATTCTTAAAAGACTAGGGTTTCAAATCCAGATTTTTCAGCTCAAGATTTTTGCATTTCAATCAAAATAGGGTGGTTTTTCTGCACGTGAGTGATTTGGTTTTTTATTTAAAATTAGAACATTGCGTTTAAGACAAATACCTTTAACAAAAGAATGTACTGAAATGAAACAAATTCTTTTCTGATCCAATGGTAGTTTTGTTAGAAATTTTGAAGCAGCCCTCATGAAAACTTCCCTTGATTTTTATTACAGTACAGAAATTATAAAATATTGTTGATCTATAAGCTCAAGATGACCAACACATAAAACGGTAGATAATGTATTAACCAATATTATTATTAACCAGTTCTTCTGCATTAATAAATCTCTTGCAGTTCCAGCCCTTGATGTTGCTGTGTATAACTTAACATTTCTGTCTGATAGAAGTTTTGTTGATTTCCTTGGGATGCAAAGCACAGAATATTCTTGTAGAGCCCCATCAAACTAATGGTTTCTGAAGCTAAGGCTATCATTTATGCCCGTTATTTTTCTGATATATCATATGCCACATTATAAAGGTTGTAATTTTATTTCATTGCATGAGAAAAAAAAAACAAGAAAAATAACTTATAGCTTAAACTGAGAGTACTGGTGTTAACATTTCTCTGTTGCAGTAATCCATCCAAAAGTATAAAATACAACTGATAGAGAAATTTCCTGGAGAAGTACATCCTAGACGAGTGTCACATTTCTAATTTTCTTTGGGTTGATCGGATATTCAGTACGCTTTTGAGGTCGCACCTATGGGAGAGTAAAAGTAGTTTTAGAACTAAAATAAATCCTTGAAAAGCAATCCCACAAGGGTCCTCAAGAGGTTACCTGCCAAACCCTCACCCCGAAGCATTATATTGAAATGAAATCTATCATCAGCCACCCACTCAAAATCTAAATACAATGGAAAGGATGAACAGCAGAACAAAACAAAAGTTTCACGTGCAACACACAGATGGCAGTTCTGAGAATTCATTAACTGGTCTTATGCTGTCTGAGAACTTCTTGTGAGCTCTGCAGTTTGTATTCTTTTAAACAAAGTATAATGTTGAGTGTTTCTCCTCTGGTTCTCTTGAAGAAACTACCCATTAAGATGTAAGAAAAACTTACCATCTGACACTGCTTTCCAAATACATTAGAAATTGCAACAATAGGCACACCAGTATTTCATCTATGTGAAATACGGCTCTCAACCTCTGTGTTTATTCAAGGCAGACTTTTTTTTAAAGTTCTCATGACTGGCATGATTCCATTTCCACTTGCAGCAGCCTGTTTTTAAACTGACCCCAGTGGGATCAGTAAAGGGCAAATGCTCCGCGGTTTTGAAAACCCTATTCTCATTTGAAATCAGTGCAGTGGATTTCCAGTCCTAATTACTTATGCACTTTTACAAAACAATTTTGCAGAGGAGAAGACAGAGAAAAAAATCTTTCTCAAATGTACCTAGGAAACATACACTTTGGATATTTAAATGTACTAGTGAGACCTCACATAGATAATTACAAAGTAGCTCTGCGAAATGAAAATTTCTTCCAAAGTTACAAACGTATCTTCACATAGCTTCCTAAAAGAAACACTACAGTAAATGGTTTTTGGTGTCCAGCCCTTGTGTTGGTTTTATCTGTCTAGTAGATGTTTTCTGCTAGTTATTGTTCCTTGCAACTTCCCCACCTGGTCTCAAGTCCTTGGAAAGTAATAGAAATTTCACTGTTCTTCCCAGTGGAATTTTTTTCCAGTCCCAAGCTGATTCCTAACTGTTGACCAATCCTCTTGTGGTTTGTTTCTGAAGCATAATCATGTACAGCCCATGTTGCCTCGGTATTCTTCCAATATTAAACTTCTTAAATAATGCATTTGGTACATATACATCACTGAATAAGCCATACAGGAAAATGCTAGATAACAAACATGGACAACATGTCTCCAGTATTTAATGAGTCTCAGCACCTCAAGGAAAACCATCAGATAAATATAACTATCCTAGAAACATTTCATAAGACAGCTGCCTTCTGTTTAAACACATTTCTCTTTCTTCCCCTCTGCACATCCCACCCTTTTTGTTGCTAGAACATACTGCTGTTTTCTAAATTTACCCCTTCTTTACTGTTTATTTCTGCATAGAGCTGAAGTGCTCTGGGAAGTAACAGGATTGCCTGTCTCTGCTCAAGAGATCTTTTCCAAGACCTCTCTGCTGCACTTAATTTCTTGCACTTCAGTTCAAAGACCGTACTGGTACTCAACAGAGACATCACTCATTCATTTCCAGAGCACATCAGACGTTTCCTCTGGTCTGTGTTACCCTGGAGATTAAGGTAAGATGAGACTTTTTCCATTTATGGCAGAACAGTTATTTGGCATTTCCCAGTTGTTCAACTACAGGTCTGTTACGGCAGGTTTTTTCACTAGGACAGAGGTTTTGAGCAGCTCTCTACCACTGCAGAAATAACAAATTTAAAAATAGAATGAAAAAAAAAATAAAAGAAGAAATCTAAAAAAAGCTGAAGGCAAGCAAGGTTATGTTTGTGGAAAGCAAATACTTCCAGAAACTGCGGACTGTCCTTTAGTACAATGTATACTGAACTGGTTCGCATACTGAGTAATGAGAAAGTTTCAGAGGGGCTCCAAGAGCACCTCACTGAACACTGTCTCTGAAACTTCCTGAAATAGGCCATTATTTCAATCCTATGTGTACCAAAATACTGGGGTGGGGATATTTCCAAGAACTTGATGCATGAAAACACCATATTGAACTCAGAGATGCTGAAGGGAAAAAAGACAATAATCAGAAAGGTCAACAAGTAATGTTGTGAAAGAGGCGGTGTTTGTGGCCATTAGTAGGCAGTACTACAGGAGACTTTGGTTGGCCTGTAATTTTGAATAAGAGGGAGACAGAGAACTTGGACCAGCAGGATCTAGACTTCCCTATTCTTCCCTGATAGCACTGAAGAAAATGTAGCCCAAGCATGCCCATTTTCCTCTTAAAAATCCCATCTGCAAGAATGAGCCATATGGACCCTGCCTTATCATGCCATTGCTCCTCATCACCAGAGAAGAAACTGAGCAGGAAGTTTGCTCCTATGGTGGGGGCTGTGCCCTGGTTCACCTCTGCCCTGCTGCATCTTTCATAGCTATTTGCTTTAGAGAAAATGTCCTGGGTTACTTGTATTTTTTCCTCACTGTGCTCTGATATCAATTAATGAATAATTTCGTGAATTTCAATCAACTCATGCTGTGTACTGGCCCATTTTCTGTGGCTCTTTCTCTGAAGTAGCACAGGCTCAACTGAGGTTGCAGTTCACTAGATATAAATTCACCAAACGGCTGCTGATCAGTGACCTAAAACTCAGTTTCTGGTGCTATAGATCTTATAGAACACATTACAAATACAAAATGCAGAGGAGCAGGACCACAAAAACCATTTCCTCTTTAGACCCTGATATGCTAAAGCTGCTAGAGCCTCTGCTTTGTTTTGATTTCAAAGTTGTTTCTTCTTCAGATTAACTCAGTGCTCTACTAGTCCTGTCAGCCATAGTCTGAGGAAAAAAAAAAAGGGGTTTCCTTATTCATTGCATCCTGCACATTAAAGCAAGAAAATACAGCTCTAGTGGTTTGCAACAGAGACCAACATTACAGGAGGAAGTTTCTACGGTGGGCCTCTCTGTCACTAAGGATGCAATATCAATATCATCAGCATTTCTTTTACACAGTTTTAAATGTCTTTGTACCTAGTTAAGCATGAATATTTGACAGTTGCATGTTTCAGAGCCTGCTCGTTGAATTATCTTCTGCTTTTTTACAGAGATTACTATGAAAGGACTATTATACTGGGAAAAGCTTTGCATGGTTTGTTTGGTTGGTTGGGGAAACAGATGCCAAAATCTTTCCAGCTCTTCCAGCTCTTCAGCCAGACAAAAAGAGAACTAGCAATACATGGATGAATCACAAGGTAAAATGAGTGTGTGCATCAACTAATTTTGGGGTTGAATCCTTCAGTGATGTTTTGAATACTGATCTTCAGTCAATGAAAGAAGGACATGTTGTAGTCATTTCTGCAACCCATATGACATCAGTGATAAGAATAATGAATACACATCTGGCATTGTCAAACAGGGCTCTGATCTCTAAACTGATTTGATAGATGGCAGCTCCTTAGACATTGACGCTATGGAAATGTGTGATAAACTGAAAGCTTTGCCTGCTATTAACCACTCCAAAATCTCCAAGTTTGACTGCATTAGAACAAATTGCTGAAATTAATGTAGTAGGAGTTCTTCCAAATGTGTCTGTGTGCATCACACATTTGGCTAACTGTTAAAACAAAAAATCAGGGAGGCACAGCTTTCTGTTTCTGAAGGTTGTTTTTCCCCCTGCACTCAGTTTTTAATTCTGTTTCCAAGTTCACTTCATTTACAGAACACTTGCTCAATAGTTCTCAACACCCCCGGAATAATTCAGATGTGCAAAGAGCAAACCAGTTCCATCCTGTCAATTTTTCATACACTCAGCACATTTTTCTGTCCATCAGTAGACATACTGCCTGGAAAATTCCTTCTCATTTCTTAATGGGTTAATCCCACCCACATAACTTCACTCCTCCCCTTCTTTCACAGACATTTGGAAAAAATGTACTATAAACTGCATCTGCCTTTTCTGTACCTGTATCATCAATATTTATTACTCTTTTAAGCAAGATATGAAGACCAATGAATATCATAACATGACATACTCTGTAGTACACTGCACCAGTAAGGGTAGAAGTATATGCTGTCTTTGGCTTATATTTCTATTTTATTGACCTTTTAATTTGATTTTGATAGCTTCATTTTTCTTTTCAAACAGTTCTCAGAGTCAGAGCAATTATATACAGTGAAGTAAATGGAGCTACAATTCATCATTCATTTCCTTCCCAGTATAAAACCACAATCACAGATAAATAATATTCCAGTTTATAGAGTGTCATCTGGAGTAGTTAAGAAGAAAAATAGATCCTTCCCCATTAACAGACCCATGACTCACTCTGGATTGGGGGCTGTGGTGGCAAGTGCAAGCCCTCTGTAACTGTGCTGAAGTTAGCTGAATTAAACTGGGGATGAATCCGGCCCGCTGTAAATGAGCGCTCACTCCCTCTTATGAAATGGTCTTCTGATTTATCATTGAGACATTTATGGCATATTAAATGGACTAATTATGAAGCTTCTGTAGTAGACTTCCCAGTCCTGCAAAATAACTGAGTCCTTATAGCTCCTTTATTACCAATGGGACTTGAAAAAATGCAGTTCTTTGGAGGTGGCATTCAGGACCGGGAAGAACTGGCCTTATGGCCCTTGCTCAGGCTAAATGGTCTGCGGGTCTTCCCCAAAATCTGCAAAAGCCAACATAAAGGATCCCTCTCACTGCACTTTGGTGTTGGAAGGAGCTCTGCACAATCAGTTGGAGCATGAGGTACGGCCCTTCAGATTCCCTAACACCTACGTGGTATGCAGCTCAGCCCTGGGACTAGAAGGCAGGATCACTCTCCTCCCATCACTGACAATAACAAAATATGCAGTTAAACAGAAGCCTGTAACTCCACTCTCCATTTGACCTTTTCTTGGCTAATGCAATCAGAATTAAGACCTTCCAGCACCTCTGACTGATGCTCCTGGCCTCCTCTTCCAGGGGCTGGTAATTTTTTTCTCAGCTCAATAATATAGCTCGATATTCACCATTTTTTAAATGTCTCACACACCTTTTTTTATCCCCTTCTTCTTCATTGAGGTATTACTTTTCCCTAAGAGGACTTGCCAGATCTTTTGTTCATGTAGTGAATTGATTGGCACAATTCCTGGGAGACATTTATCTTCTGTGAATGTTTTGCATTTGTTTCTGATTCTAAGAGTTTGAATAGCCAATAGCTGACATAAGTGATTTTCTGTTGTCACCTTATAAAATGCGACCCACTAGGTATTTCAGGCTTTGTACCTGGCCGAGTCCACAGGAAAGGACTTCCGAGTGAACAAGATCTGTGGTACGAAGTCTCCCTTAATCTCTCAATTCATTTAAAATTGTAGCTTTTACATACAGAAGGGAAAGGATCAACTTTGAAACTGATACCCTCAGAGATGCAGGGAGACTGCCTAATGCTTCTAACCCATGCCGAAAACTTCCATCCAGTTTCCTCCTGGGAGTGGGAAGAATGGGCTGTGCAGCAGGTGTTATCACCTCTGTTGAGTCAAAATGCTGGCTTGAAAAATCTTCATTCAATGTGCTTGCCTTGCTTTTCATCTCATCCTCACATGCATGAGCCTCTTTTAATTTTAAAACTTTCTGTTCAAATTTTGCTCATATGGACCTATTATCTGGCCTTGTTGTGGTTAATTAGGATCTCATAAGGTGACAAGGAAGCCAACCACAGAAATCTTAACTTCTTTCACCTTGCAGAGGTGGATAGACAAGGCTTTAGGTCTTCCGTCTCTGTGACTCTTTCCATAACTACATGAACTCCTTGT
>NW_009725789.1:87196-126574 GCF_000703405.1 Apaloderma vittatum | reverse complement strand
CCTACACTGCTCCTGAGGGAGGACTCGGGTTCTTTACTCCTTCCTGACCTCCACAGAAGCACTGCAAGGATGCTTGCTCATTTTTCTTGATTATCCACTATGGAGAAAGAGGCAATTTGTTGGATTCCACCCCTTCCTGACCTACCTGACTACAGAAAAAAATCTCTGGATAACTTCTTTCTGTTTTTTTTACCCCCTATTTCTCATTAAAAATTACAGGGAAATAAAGACAAAAAACCTTTGGGAATGTCTCCAATATTCAGGCAGGGGAAGCCAACTGAGAAACACAACTTTCTGTGCTTAGAAAATGCAGTGACAGGAAGGCAGGTGGTTTCTGAAGAAATTGTTAGATAAGGCAGTAATCAGCCATGAGTTAAATGGTTTACCATCTGATTTCTCCTACTTGACAAGAAATATATTATAATGAAAAAGTGCCACAACTTTTATTATGCAATGTATTGGCAACACGGGTAACTGAACTTTATTAGAATGCATCCAGTAACACCTTTTTTTTTGTCAGAAAACCTCTATTATGCAGTTAACAGGGAAGGCTATGAATGTAAAAGAAAAACACTTTTTTATTTTGTCTGGGAAACATTTGACTATGTTAAAGGTATGTAATGCCATAAATTTAAATAACAGACTGCAAATCCATGATTTAAGGTAAACCTTCACCAACCTTTATCAGCTCCTGCCTATACAAGGTGAGTTCATCACAATATACTGAGAAGCTGGGTTCACACTGAGAAATAGTTTGTCTTCACAAGCCATTTTTAGATTGCTTAATATTCCTCCAATACATGGAAAATTGTTATTACTAATTTTAATCTCAGACTATCTCTTGATATCTTTCAAAAATGTGTGCACAGCTACAGAAGCAGCTAGAAGCCACTGTAACAGACTTGCACCAAATATCGTCCGAATATTGACAACTGGTTTAACAGAAAAAGTTTGACTGTGCTGTGTGCCTGTGATGGATTTCAATGTTTTCCTAGCCGCTGGGCTGCAGGGGACCTCCTAGGCTGTCTAATCCAGCATTTGGCACAGAGGGCTGTGCCTACATTCCTGCTTCAGCTCAAATCAGGATCATGAACCCAATGCTTGCAAACTCAGTCTCCTGATGGTGCCCACACACAGCACTGCCGGTCTTGCTGTAGAACTGCCCAACAGCACCCAAACTGGGTACCTTTCAGACAACAGCAAGTGGCTTAATGCCTCCTCACCTCTGCCAGTGCACAACCAACAAGCTCTTTTGCTTCTCAGAGTAGACCGGAATGTGCCACATGCCTTGTGCATGCAAACATAGCCAGTGCCTTATAATCCTGGTCTTAAGTGCATCAATCACTGTCTGAAACAACTGCTCAGGGTTATAGATCCAGCCTCAGCTGTTTTGTACATGCTTCTCAGCTTTGCTTGAACAGTGAGTTTTTTTGACAAGTAATTAATGTCAAATATAATAACTACCAGCCACATATACATCAGTATCATTGCTGTTATTTTTACTGTTATTATTTTGATTGGGTTTTTAATCATTGATTATCTCATAAATTTCATTGTGTGCCAAAAGAACTAGACACACTCTGCTGTGATTTATATGCAATGTCATCCCAAGACAGATTTCTGCATTGTAAATGTTGAAACAGCTCTTCAAAAATAAATGAGTTATCACTGTGTTGAGAAGTGAACTTGGTATCACATCACTGCTGCTTTCTCAAGAGAATATTGGCAAAAAAAGACCATCACGGAGGTGCTAAATGTATTTTACAAATATATGGCATAAATTAAGATCCACGTTGCTGTTCTGCTAGAAGCTAAGAGAGCTCAGCACCACTCTTCAGAACATAAGTAGCTGAGAATGGAACAAGTTGAGGAATAAATGATGAGCTCTGCTTCTTTACATGTTAGCCATGTGGAAAGGGGCAAAGCTCTAGGGTGGACTGCTCTAGGGTGTTAGCTGTGTGCTTTCCCTTCCATCATTTACTGCTGAGATACCCAAATCTAAGTCTGGTGTAAACTGGCGTCCCTGCCCATGACAGGGAGGTTGGGCTAGATGATCTCTAAAGTCCCTTCCAGCCTAGGCCATTCTATGATTCTACGATTCTATGATTCTATGATTCTGTGAAGCAACTTGTGCAATGTGGAAGTGGAATTGGAAAATACAATCAAGAAATGATCCAGAGAAAATGCACATTTATTTGCTGTATCTGCACCAGATTTTGTCTGCGAAGGAACCTTAAATTTCACCTTCAAGACTGCCTCAATCTTACATCCACATCTCCTCCAGTCTGGCAACTGGGGTGAACAGTTAAAATATTGCAGACCTCCACTATGGCAAAGGCATTTATATAATGGCTGTCCAGAATTATTATACACTCAGAGCAAAGCAAGCCTCCCTGTTACACTGGCTTAATGTATAATATACATAGAGGTGAATTCTCAAAAAGCCAAGATAGATTTACTCTAGCTGGCAAATCTGAAAGTATTGACTGATGGGCTTAGTACCATTAGAGAGACAGAAGGAGACTTTTTAATCCCAGGAATGATGAAAAGAAAACTGGCTTTACCTATGGGAATTCTATCCCAGCCAGTGCTACCCATCAGGCTGGCCAGCAGAAATGTTTAGCTTACATTTGGAGGAGGGAAGATATGAAAAGCAATGGAAAGAAAAGAGCAGACACTGACCAAACAGCTGTCAGAATTCAAACATCTGGACAATGTTCTTAGTCACATGGGTTGGTTTTATGTAGTCCTGCAAGGAGCAGGGAGCTGAACTCAGTGATCCTTAAAGGGCCCTTCCAACTTGAGATATTCTATGATTCTATGATCCTAAGGGAAAATCTGTGACTTCTTTAGCTTTGGAGGTGGGGGGAGGATGTAACAAGATGTTGAAGGAAACAGGTGTGGCAAATCCTTATTAGGCATTTCTTCCAAATATGAGGGGTGATTGTTTCTCCTTCACCTTCTATTACCCCAAAAAACCAATCTAAACCTGAGGTTAACACCCAGGGCATTTATCCTTATAAATCAATCATTCAGGAATCCACTTACCCAATTACAGCTGTAATTGTCTTACAAATGTCTACCTCCACCTCAAATCTATGTTTGGCTGCAGTGTAATACACATTGTGTGAAGAAAAAGGTCAAGATACCAACATTGCAATTACCTTTGTTGAAGAGCTGGTATGCGAATCTGCAGCAGGGCCAGTGAACTTTGAAGACATTGGGGGAAGAGAGGTAATTCCTGTAACAATAATATACAACATTACTGTTATTCAGTGTCCACCATGGCATGAACCACAAGCCATTCAGGACTACAGCTAAATATGATTTAATATTGTGACGCAAACGCTAGCTAACTTGCTGGGCTATCTTGGCAAGGGTTTTTTGTAGTGGGGGGAGTTTGCAGGAGTGAATTCTGTGAGAAGACACAGGGAGCTGCTCCCATATCCAACAGAGCCAGATCCAGCTGTTTCCAAGATGTTCCTGCTGCTGGCCAAAGCTGAGCCCGTCAGCGACACTGATGGCACCCCTGTGATAACATATTTAGGAAAGGGTAAAAAACACAGAAGGAGCTGGGAAAGAGGAGTGAGAAAATGTGAAACAGACCTGCAGGCAACAAAGTCAGTGAAAAGCGAGGTGAGGGCAAGTCTGTGAAGACCAAGGTGATGCAGGTTGTCACCCTGCAGCCCATGGAGGACCAGGGTGGAGGCAGTATCCACAGCGCAGCTTGTGGAGGACTTCACATCAGGGCAGGCAGATGTGCCCTAAGGGAAGGTACAGCTTGTGGAGAACCCCCACTGGTGCAGGCTCCTGGTAGGAGCTGTGGCCCCGTGGAGAGGACCCCACGCAGGAGCAGGTTTTCTGCCAGGAACTAAGACCCCACAGGGGACTTACACTGGAGCACTTCATTCCTGAAGGACTGTAGCATAGAAAGGACCCATCCTGGAGCAGTTCTCGAAGAACTGCAGGCCATGAGAAGGACCCATATTGGAGAAGTTCATGAAGGATCACATCCTTTCAGAAGAATTCATGCTGAAGCAAGGGAAGAGTGTAAGGAGCAACGAGCGGCAAGCACTATGTTATAGACTGACTGCAGCTTCCATTCCACATCCCTCTGGGCTGCTTGTAAGGGGGAGGCAGATAAGATAGAAGGGAGGCTGAGCCTTGGAAGAGGTAGGGGTCGAGGAGGCGTTTTTAGTTTTGTTCTTCTTTCTAACTTCCCTACTATTCGTTGGCAATAAATTAAATTAGTCTTCCCCAGGTGGAGTCTGTTTTGCCCATGACAGTAATTGGTGAGTGATCTCCCCCTCCTTATCTTGATCCATGAGATTTTCCATCTTATTTTCTCTCCCCGTCCTGTTGTGAGCAGGAAGTGATAGAGTCACTTGGTAAGATCGTAGTGCATTCAACCCAGCACACTAACAAATATGAAAGGAGCCCATCTAGGACCCACTAGAATAAATTTGTCCAGGTTTACTTAGTTTTCCTTTTATCTTTTATAATCACTACATTTTACAATACCACATGCTCTTAAAGTCCTTTCACTGTACTTATTTCTTCACAATTTATTTGTGAAAAGAAAAGGAGGTATGCCTGGATTATAGACTCTGCACAATAATTTTATGTCATTAAGTGTTTGATTAAACATTTTGATAATAACATGGTTATAAATGCAAGTGGTAGGTAATGATTTGTTGGAGATTTGCATTTGCTTTTGAAGAGTCTTTGTGCTTAAGAACTAGAATTTATCATGCCTTAGCCATTTATAAGTAAAATCATAGTTCACTAACTGCCTTTCCTTCTTTCATTCTTTCTTTTTTTTTGTTCCTTTTTGTTGGTGGTAGTGGATTTTTTTGTTTGTTTTTACAGACCAACTGCAAAATATTGCCTAAATTGACTGTCATGTGGGAATCCAGTATACTCACCTCTGGCCCCAGAAGATATAAAAAATCCCAGTACTAAAACTAAATTTGAATGCAAGGAACTTTGATATTCTCTCAATACTTTTGAAGAACCATACTCTAGAAAATAAAAAATGTTGTGAAGAAGTTCAGATCAACCACAAGTCCTTCACAAAATGTTGGGAGATCTTGTGATGTCATTGTCTGATGTGTTGTCCAAAGTGCCTGTGTTGAGAAGTAGTTTGACAACACGTGCTTCACAGAATCACACCAGGTTAGACTCACTTTGTTCTGCGTTCCACAGTTCCTCTGGAATGTAGCCCTGATTTTCGCTACCATGCCTTTGCCTGTTTTCCAAATTGCCATCCTTTTTCTTGTCAGCTGAAACTTTTCTAGAAACAAAAAGTCCTGTCATTAGAACTTCATTATGATACGAGAACTCTTGGGAACTAGGCTACAGAGAAAAAATTATATGTCTTCTGAAAAAAACAGGTGCAAAATATATCTGAGCCTTCTAAGTAGTTAGCTAGTACAAATCCTGTCCCATATAAGTATTACCTGTGAACTTCTGTTTAGAAACTTTCCATCAGCTGCATTATCAGAAAGCAGGATAAAGTGAGCAATCTTCAGAGTGAAGACTGTTCCAGTTCATAGGTTTTGTAGGAAATTATTTTTGATCTCTAATTCTGAATTACAGGGTATTCAGTGGCCCAGTAATGGAACATCAGTCAGGTCACTTAGGTCAGTTCATTGTTTTTGTGATTCGAGCACCCTCCCCAACTGTAAAAACAAAACATGTTATCTCCCATCATCACAGTTAGCTCCCAAGTAATGTGTCTGTACACTCCAATGTTAATCTTTCATTTCGAAATTAATTTACAAGAGAGTATAACCACTGTGAAGTTGATAGAAATTCCTTAGTTAAAGTTACACATCTCTGAATTTGCAGAATGGTGACCTGCATGGCTGCACAGCAAGAAAAGAGTGCCTTTTTACTTACAACTCCTACGCTAGAAGAGATGCTACTATTCATCTGTTTCTATCATGGACTCCTCTCTGGGATATTCCCAGGTCCATCTTTGCCTAGGTTTCTGGCTTGGCAAGCACAAATTGATGGCAGGGCTGTGACAACCAACTGGTTTGTAGGGGAAGAAGGAAATGTTCTTGGCTAGCAATATTTGTAGAAACTGCTGCATTTACTTTTCCATGTTTAGAGGAATTACTTTGCAAGCCCTTAGAGCTTCAGATGAGCATTACTGATGCATACGTAAATCTGGTGAGCCAGCTATAACTACATGGCTTTTTTAGGAGGTAAGCATGTTAAATACCAGTAATAAACCAGTCATGATTGCTAGAAGACAAGAACCATTGTTTAGAAATACAACTTCCCCATGTTACGTGATATTGCACTATTTTTTCTGATCCTTAGATCTCCACAGACTCAGCCTAGTAGCCAAATTGAAAGCAGCTCCGAAAAAGTGTGGGAGGTACAGAAAGATATCCAGCCAAGTTAAAAATAAATGTGGGAGGGAAAACAATATATCTTTGGTCTCACCACTTCTTCACTACTGCTACCACACAGATAGACAATCATCATTCTTTTTACTGCAGGTAGATTCCCCCCAAGAAAAAGAACACCAAACCTATAAAATCTGTAAGTGACTGTAATCAATTCCTGTGATTTTAATGTCATTGTTTACACATGCTAAAACTTTGCAGAGCTGTCAGCACTGTGTTTCTAAGTCCAAGCCAAGCCATAAAGCCTGGACTCGCACTAGTGGTTAAGTATTTGCTTAAACATTTGCTTAACTTCCGAAGTGCAAGCAATGTTTATGAATTCAGTACGAAAACTCATGTTTAAAGGTAGTGGGAAAACAGGAACTTAAGTGTACTGAGATCTAAAAATACACATTCTGTCATGAAGACAGAATTTTATTTGTCCAGATCAGATTCAAAGACACAGGGGGAAAGTAATGTTATGCCATATTCTGGACCTGTTCATGTTTGAAAGAGAGCACTGTGCCGACTGGTGTAAGTGAGGCAGGGTCCTGAGTAGGACACAGATCCAGCTGTGTCAGTCCCCACTGCTGGGCAGATGCTTCCCTGCATGTTCAGTTGATTTTACTTTAGCAGCGTTGACCCTTGCAGAAAGCTTTTGGCAGAACCATGTCAGAATCCAATCAAAAAGGCTTTGTAAGATTTTATTCATAGCAAAACCAATCTGCAAGTTGTACCTGCTTTGGGCTTCCCATTCCCTGCTGGTTTAGTTCTGCCTTATTTGTATAGCTGCACTTGGTAAAATGACCAGTTTAGCATCACAAACTTGGAAATTATATGGAAGTTTACTGATACAGCATGGCATTATTGGCATCATCTCCTCAGGAAAAAGTAGTATTTATCTGAGTTCCTTATTTTGTTTCCTATTAATAAAGTGCTCTACAAGTGGAAAGATGTCAACAGAGCTTCACAAAAGGCTATTGATGAAGCTAGGTGTTACTGAAGTGTGAGGCAACATTTTGTAAACTCATTAAGAGATGGGGAGTAAAAGTCCTGCAAGCATAGGCAGAATATCAATTTACAATACTTCCTAGAAGCATAGAAAAAAATAACTCCAAATAACCCCAGAGATGTTGCCGTCGGAGCTGCACTGGTGCCAATAAACAGGATCTTAATGCCAACAACCATCAGCTCATGATTTCTAAGATTTTCGAACTCAGTGCAATAATGCACCAAGGGCTTCGTTCTCAAGCACGCCTGACAACCACTTGATTAAGCGTTAGCACTCATCACGGGGGCAGCTTTATTTATTTATTTAATTGTTGTCAGACTAACGCTGACGAACCTTAAAAGAGCTGGGGGGACCGTCTAATTTGTCTGCCAATCCGGCCCAATTAGCTTGTGGCGAGGCTTCTCGCCGGGAGGTCTGAGTTTCCCCTCAACCCCCGCGGCAGCCCCTGCGGAGCTGCTGGGCTAGCAGTGACCCCCTGTGGCGACTGGGGCAATCGCCCGGCACGCTGCCGGCAGCCAGCCCGGTGCAGGCAGGGCTTTTCCCCTCCTTTCCTCCAGGTGCCCTGGGGATACAGCTGATTTTTTAAGGATTTGTTTTGCACATCAGCTTCAGTAGGAGCGCATTATCAGTCTGTGGTTTCTGCGCTTGCCGAATCAGAGAGGCAGCGGTTGTAGGATTTTCACTCTTTTCACCTAGTTTATTCCCCTCACGACAAGACAGATGCTGAGGTGCTGGAGCATGTCCAGAGAAGGGCAACAAAGCTCGTAAAGGGTCTGGACAACAAGTTTTATGAAGAGCAGCTCAGGGAATGGGCGTTACTTAGCCTAATGAAGAGAAGGCTGAGGGGAGACCTTCTTACTCTCTCAACTACCTGAAAAGAGGTTGTAGCGAGGTGGGGATCGGTCTCTTCTCCCAAGTAACAACTGGTAGGACAAGAAGAAACTACGTAAAGTTCCACCAGGGAAGGATTAGATTGGATATTAGGAGCATTTTCTTCACCCAAATTGTTGTTAAGCACTGAAACAGGCTGCCTAGGGAAGTGGTGGAGTCACCATCCCTGGAGGTATTTAAGAGATCTGAGGAGGTGCTTAGGGACATGGCTTAGTGACGGACGTGACATAGCTAGGTTAACAGTTGGACTTGATGATCTTAAAGGTCTTTTCCAACTGAAACGATTCTGTGATTCTATGGTGGGAACAGAGTTCACAACCTGCTGTGAGCTGCAGCCCTCACTTTTCGTCCTTAAGGTCAGTCCCCTTCCCCACATACTGCCCTCCCCACCCCGCCCCGTGCATACACACATGGGCAAGGTCACACACAGCAAGGCAGCACCTGGACATCCTGGGGGTGCTGGGCAATGGGGCACGGAAGGTGGCACATCTGTCTCACCATTCTGCAGCAGCAGCCTGAAAGAGTTCAGTTAAAAGGAAAAATTGGCCCACCTCATTCAGCTTACCTTATTTCATTTTGGTATGTAGATCCTGGGGAGAGAGGGGAAGAGAAGGGGAAAAAAAAAAAAAAAGAAAAAATAAGAATATGTTTGAAATGCAGGAAAATAAAATGTGACCTACTAGGGAACTTCTCTTCGAGCATGCACTGTGTTCTAGCTACCACAGGGGCCCCTCTCCTCCATGTTTACAAAACTGTGCAACTGCTCTGTAGAAGAGCTGACACAGAAGTTGGAAACAAGTCACACAGCACTTCGTACTTCAGGTATGCTTCAACAAAGAATCTCAGCATAGGAACTAAATGTGGCTGAAAGTTAACACACTCCTGAAAAACACAACCCACTTGTAGTTAACATGAAAGGCAAAGTGAATGGGCTACTGATTACTTTGGAACTAATTTTTAGGAGAAATAGCAAGGCAAAAATAAAGAGCGTCTGAACCAAGTGATGGTTAAGAGCAGGATCTGTCTGCTTGTCCTTCCACTTACAGATCTTTGCACTACACCAGAGCTGATGTAACTAGGAGATTTATATCAAAATACTTTTTAATGTATAGAACAGTTGTGAAGATCCACTTACCTTTCTTCTTTAGACAGCAACAGCGTACAACAACCGCAATAATAATGATCAGAAGAATAACACCAACAAGTGAAAGCACAACTGCAAGTACAATAACCCACGTGCTTCCGCTCTCTTCACTGTAATCATTTTCTGTTAAATTAAATGGAGAGACAATGTACTATCAGAGCCTCCAAACATCCTTTTCAGTATATTTACCTTTTCTGTAAAAAAAGTTAACTGCTTGTTGATTATTTGCCAAGGAATCTGTGTTTTTCAAATGACAAACTCTGTGTTTATGGACAATGTCCAAGAATTTAAAATATTTCCAAATGCAAATTCTTTATTGCAGTTGTAACTTTTCTCACAGCTACTTCTCGTCTGAAAAACAACAGGGTTGCAGTCTTCCAACCTAAGTTTTGTAGGTACACTCCAACATCCTCTGGAGACACTTGGGATTGGGGAGAGGGGTTTAGATTCAGTTTAGATGTCCATACTGCAGATATTAAGCATCCTGCCTAGCTGCTCTTTTCAGCAGAGAGAAAATAGGTATTTTGGGTTACGATTCATTTGGCCAAATGTGTATGTGTCCTTCTGGGTTAGACAAACGTCTCTGAAGAAGTGTCCGTTTCTCCTCACAGATCACAGCAATAGTCTCAGGTGACTAGTACAGCTGGAGATCTCTAGCCTGATGAAACTCATTTTGGGATTTCTCTCACTGATTTCAGCAGGTGTTTGATTTTGGAACATACTTGTTGGTACATCTGTTATCCACTTAAAAAGCAATGAAGAGCAAAACAAGTGAAGAGCAGCACTGTTTGGAAGTATGCAGCTACTCATTTTCACTGCTGACATTCTCACAACATCAACTTATTCATTTGTCTTTGTTGTAATCTGCAGAGTTCAGTGAGGTGATTTCAAGATAATTCAGTTAGGGGATCGGTTAGCTCAGGCAGTTGAGCGTGGCGCTAACAACGCCAAGGTCGTGGGTTCAATTCCTGTTCGGTCCCCATGTGTTGCCTGATCTAGTCGAGAGGTGGCGTCCCTGGCGGCAGGGAGGCTGGATTGAAAATGATCTCTAAGGTTCCTTCCAGCTTAGGCCATTCTATGATTTTGCTGAAATTGGTTACTATGACCAAACAGTTTTCCTACAGATCTCCCACACGCACAGAATTTTTAGTATACCCTATATTTCTCATGCAGCCAGATGCACGAGGAAGATGTTAGTTCTGAACATCATGTCATCCTGCCCTTTGGCTTTGAATAAATATTTCAGAAGCATCTCTAATTTAGCTGTCCTTTGAAAAGCAGCCCCAAAGTAATTTTGGCAGCTGTTTGGAAACAGACTTCCAATCCAGATTACAAGTGTGAGACACATCCAAATTTGACAATACCCTTTCTGTTGCACTGGGTTTATGATCATTTCCTCATTAGGGGTGTTAGTTAATGACTATGTTAATGGCCACATTTAGCTGACAAGCTCTGTAAAAGGTATTTCAGCAACACAGGTGACTGAAAGCTGTGCAGTGTCAGGGCTGCATCCCTGTGTGAACCAGTGTTCCTGCTGGTTTACTTATGGCAGAGAATAAAGAAGTAAATCCTTTCTAGCTACAGATTTGCCTGTGCTTGTGTTTGGGGTTTGGAGGTTTCAAACTGCAAAGATATAGGATCAGAAGCTCCTACAAAGTTTGAACCTCTTTTAGGAACCTGCATTCTCCAAAGCTCAGGTCATTATGATTAAGCGATTTGTTCCAGTCTAATCCTTGTGCTCAATCAGCATGTTTTGAATTTCTTCTGACTATTAAGGAAAAGCACTCAGTAACCTGCTACCTAGTAGGTAGTTCTGTAGCCTGTAATCAGATGTGATTACAATTGATTATAAACCTGTTCATAATATTTTTATTGAGAAGTACTGCAACAAATAGTTATATTTTATATATTTTTTAAAAAAAATTATTTCTGTAAGCCATACTATATGGATTTCAAGATGGCTAAAATAAGAAAGACAGCTATTTACCTGTGCAGAAAAGCTTATCTTAGTGTGAAGGAAGGGGCTAAACACACCTGTAGTGGCCCATACTTCCAGGCTGGCTGCCACACTAAGTTATTTCTCTCCCTGTCAGGTTCAGGTTAGGTGCCAAAAGAGGATCTAGAGAGCTGAAGCAACACAAACACTCCTGGAATTTCAGCATTGTAGTTTTTTCCCCAGTTTTGGAGGATCCAGAAAGCAACTGGAGCTGGGGCCAGCAGGTGTGAATTCAGGACCCACGAGCTCAACACACAAGTCAGGGTGAGAGGGAGGGGCACTAAGGCATGAGGGCATGAAAAAATACATCACCTCTTATGGAAAGCTCTGAGACTGAGATTAGTCTAGAGGTGCAGGAAGGTAGGATGGTGGTTGAGCAGGAGATACCTGGCTGAAGAGGGCTCAGATGTTCAGTTGCAGTTCTTGTGAACAGACGGGTATTGCTAGTGTGGAACATGGAGGAATTTGATTCCTTATGCTTTTAAATGAAACTGATATTACGGTAGTTTGGGGGAGGACTCCTTAGATGTTTGAAGTTAGTCATATTCTTTCCTGACAAGAGCTAGCTAAAGCTGAATCTATACAGGAAAAGTCAGAAAATCTCTGAGATTTCAAGTGTGACATATACATTATATATCTTCCTCTGTCATAAATGCCATGCCTTTATGCAGTCTAATAATCTAAAGACTTCATATTCTCATACCGTGACAAATTTTGAGTGTCTGTTGCTGCACAACGATTTTTCCAAAGAGAAATGAATGATGGTCCTATACAGTCACTAATTCTACGTTAATTGTGCTTCATGACATCTGTTTTTCTCCTCTTCTGATTTACAAAAAGTAGCTATGGAAACTGAGGGTGAATACCTCTGTACTTCACAAATGAGTAGGGAGGGGAATTTACTAATTTCCTCGAGATAGTTCTATTTTGCTTAGTCAGTAATTAGGATCAATCTGAGTACAAAAAAAAGTCATATTTAGAATGGTGGAATGACCTTTTTCAACTGCATAACAAAGCAAGTACTTCTGAAAAAGAATTGGTAATAATGACTCATACTTAAAATAAAAGGCATAGTTACTCAACCTCCCTAGTTGTTGATATGTCAAAATTTCTATACCAAACCCCTCATCAATCCACTATAAGATTGTCTTTGTATGTGCCGCATTCACCCATTACAGAAGAATCAGTTCATCAAGAGAAGCTGTCGGCATGATTATAAAAGCTCATGATGCTCATCACGTGGTAAAAAAAAAAAAAAAAATTAGATTCAAGGCCCTACTCTATAGAGGAGACAACTGGGGGTGCATAGACCTATCAAAAAAAAAATCCATATGATCTATGCATTTCCCATACCACAGGATAAAGCTAATAAAAGGGATGTCACTGTAGGGTGGAATATGTTACCATAGGAAGCAACCCAGCAACCTCAGCTCCCTGCTTCAGATTTAGTCTGCCATGAGATTCCTCTACCTGACAGCTGAGAAACTTGGCTAAGAGAAATGCGAAGGACAGTTCCGTGCTGTCTCCCTCACCTGCACTAAACATTGCTAACCTACAGGGAGATACTTCCTCTTCCTTACTCATATTGTGTTATGGTTTGTAAAATAAAAACATTTTTCACAGGACTGCACTAGATCATGAGGCAGATCAGTAATGACAGTCACACTTGCTTTGATCCACACTGGCAGCAGCACAGAGTAGACAAAGTCAACCTCTTCCTGATGAATCTCCTAGTACTGTGAAAGTGTTAAATTACAGAATTTTATTTTCATAGGATGTCAGTAAGGCCAAAGATCAGCAGCATTACAGAATATGCTGACAACTTCAGTGAAAATATTTAGGGTTATCAAAGGTCTTGTTAACTATTCTGAGAGATTTGTCGAACCTCCATGCTTAGATTAAAGCAACCTTGACTTTCCTTAAACAAAAGGCAATAAAAAGCAACCAAACACACCATCCAAAGAATTCCACATATGTTGCTACAGGACATTTTTAACTTCCTCTAAGATGTGAAAGACACCATGCTGGGAAGAAGAAACCAGTTCCAATGGCTCTTCGATCTAAGCAAACTTTGGGATAAGGCTTGTGAATATGCAGCTTCTTTCGATGACCTGATTCTTGTTCTGTAATGGGTGAATACACCATATATAGAGACTTTCTTAAGGCAGATTAATAGGTATATGGTATAGAACTGCCTATATAAAAAGCTGCCGTCTCTATTAGGTGCCAGCCTCAGTGCAGCCCTGCAGATGTTACCATCACATCTGGTTACCACTCACATGAAGAACTTTCTTTTTGCACCTGAAGTGCTAGTACAGAATCTCTTCTGGGTTGTGTGCAGAAACTGGGTGTAAAATCTGGTGTTTTCTTCCAAGTCAGTGGTAAAACTGGCATTGGATATTTTGAAGAACAATTTCATCTGAGGGTCTGGGCTTTGAATAAATGAGGTCTAACAAATTATGTTAATATGGTAGGCATGGCCTATTCAAGGATATAAATTCATTAGATATTTACTTGGTCAAGGAGCTTTTCTTAGCCGTGAATCCATAGTAGGAATCAGTGGCAGATGTACTGCTTCGTTTGTCTTGCTCAGTTCTATGTTGACTTTATGGTTCATTATACTTGTACCAGTCCCCTCACACACGTGAATGTATCAAGCTGTGACTACAAGGTCTTAACTCTATCACCTTGACACATCTCATAGTATTTCATTTGCAAAGACAAGACTTTTCAAAATAAACAAAAGCAAAACTAAACAAAAAGCACAGTTCTGAGTATAAGCAGTACAGACACTACAATAGACGCAAAGTACAACAAACATTCACTTACCTACAGTAGAGTTGACAAAAATAACAGTTACAGTTGCATTCTGAGGGTAAGGGAGTTCTTCTATGTCAGCTAAACAAGTCAAAATCTCAGTGGTTGTCGGAGTCAAAGTTAGGGTGCTGAGGGCGTTGTGGAGGCCATTAGATCCTTGACTTTGCTGGGTGACATACCATGACTTATCAATGAAAGAGTCATTTGTCATCCAGGTAATGTCTGGAGCTGGAGCCCATCCTAAGGCTTCACAAACAATTTCAATTGTTTTGTTCTCTTTTACTGTTAAGGTGCTATTTTTGATGAATAAAGATCCATTAACTGTAGGAGGGAAAAGATGTTTTTTCCTTCAGAATATTTGGCTGCATTGCTTTCCTACTGGTAGCTTTAATCTTATCTTGCTACCCAGAAACAGCTATGCCTTGAGGTATGAAATAAAAAAAACAACCATTATTTACACAATTATAACATACGAATGATATAAACATGCAGATACTGCAACTTCACGGACACATTGTCCAGTACGTCTAAAGCACAAGTCTCACCTTTCAGAACCTTCAAAATAAAAAGCAGGGAATTATACTTTTTAGCTATTCTGATGTTTTTCCAGCTGAAAGACAACATAATGAACAGCGTTTCTAAGTTTTAAGTATGCTCAGATTTTATCAGGAAAGGTTTACTAGTAGATGAGATGTTCTCATTGTGTGAAGCACCTCTTTAACAGATGGGTGGTATCTGGTGGTTAGATCTTGCTTTACTGGATACACTGTCACTACTAATGCTTAAGAGAGGAGGAAAGGGTCGTATACACAGGGGCTTGATATGCAGGAACTTTTTGTTCCTTGAAAATCATAGCTTGCAGCAACAATCACGTGAAGAATATCAGCTTGTGTCTCAAGGGCTTTACTTCTCCACATCATTAAATCAAACTCACATACAATGGATACAGCCAGATTCGTGAGTCAGAAAGCAGGAGAGAGATCTGCCCTAAAGATAGCAGAAGGTTCACGTACAAAGATGTGTGTAGGGGTAATCCATACTGTTCCTAGCCAAAAGATAATTTTTGACTGACTTCTGGTGGGCCTGATATAGTCTTTGGGCACTTTAACGCAAATCAGTGACGAGTAATGTATGTAACAGGGAAAAACAAGGGCAGTTATAACCTTTGTTAGTGGCACTCTGCATGTGACTGAAATCTGCTTTGACAGAAAAAATTAAGACAAGGAAGACAGGAGGTGAAGTATGGTAAAAGAGAGCATGTACTCCTTCACAGGGATAGTTTGAGAAATTCATCAGAGGATTTCTTTAAGTGCATTGTAATAAATAGCTTTCTAGTGTTGGCTATACACACCTTGAACAGAAAGAAATGCAAACCTGCTATCGCCAGTTTGCTGAGTGCTGCATTCGATTTGTCCAGAGTCACTCAACTGGGTGTTGTGGATGATCAGCTCCGAGGTAAACCCATTGCTACTGGTATAATTTTGAGAGGTGAAGCGGTCTGATGTTTCAACAGCTCCATGAGAATTGATGACAGTGAGGACAGGATTTCCATTGGACAGCCAAATGAGAATTAACCATCCTATCGACACGGTGCAATTAAACCGGGCTTCTGAACCAGCAAGGACCGTTACATTAGTAGGGCCATTTATAATAGAGTAACAAAAGCCAAGACCTGGAAGGAAGATAAATACTTGGTCTGCAAATACATACAAAAGGCCTTTACTTAATTTTTACTGCCAGCAATTTAGGGCTAAACCCAAGTGCCCTGGTTCAAAGAGTATTATTCACTAGGAGCACTGAGGTGTTAAGCACTTAGTCATGTACCAGTTGTTGATTCAGCTGAGCTGGCACTTCACCCCTGACAGTCATAAGTACTGATACTTTCAGGAACAGAATCTAGTCTCATTTTCTGTGATGCTTGTCAATTAGTAGCTAAAGATACCTATGGTTAATTGAAATTGCAACTAAATAATGTTAATCCCACAGCAGGAAGCAGTGGTCAAATGCTAAATTGGTACAATGGATCCCCAAGACAATCATTACAAACGCAAGAAGTACATGTTTATATAGTTTAAAAGATCTTCACCACTTCAGAGATGGAGATGTACAATCTAATCTTTCAGCTCTATCTTAGATTAAATCTTTAAAGATGCATTTGATTTTTTGTGTCTCCTCGTCTCACTCCAGAATAACCTGTCTCTCTTTAGTGGTTCACTGAAAAGCTGACTTAACATTTTGCTGAAAGGAAAAAAGTTCCATTTTTAAATAGGAAAATATATGAGTTCTCTGGACTTTAAATAAATAGAGGAGTATGTAACTCATCCCTTTTCAGGTTACCATTGACTTTTTGCAGCCCCCAGCATATATCCTTCTATGCTTTCACCTGTTCAGCTGCCTCTTCCCTTCTTTTTCGTGCATGCATCACATACACATTTATCCACCTCCTCAGCCTTTCTGTTAACCAGCCATAGTTCTCCCTCACTCTCCTCACAGCCGCTGTCGTCCCTTCACCTACCTCTAAGCTCAAGGTTTTGGTGGCAAGGGACCTCAAGAAATTGCTAGCCCAACTCTGATCCAAGCAGAGCTAACTTCACAGCTAGGTCATTTGCACTAAGACTTGGCAATTCATATTTTGAGTATCTCCAAGGATGGAGATTTCACAAGCTCCCTGCAGACCAAGCAGTCCTGCTGTTGCGATTTACCTCACCAGGGCCTCTTTTATCACTTACTGGAAAACATTAATGCCAAGGAAGCATCAGGACTGCCCTAACAATTCAGGCTGTAGTCTACATAATTACAACAATTAGATACTACAGTCCATAGCAGTCTAATTAAAACCCCGTGTTTGCAAATTTGGCCTGAGAATAAGCATTCAATTATTTTCCAGGAGAAAGAAAGTCTGAAATGGCCATTACTGCCTTGCTAAGAGTATTCAGGACAATTAAGTGGTTTTTTAAAGGTTTCGTTCAACCCACGTTTTGTACATTTTAGGTAGTTTGTTCATTAATGGATTAATTATAAATTATTGAAAAAGGAATTTTTCAGTCAGTGAGTAGCTGACGTGAGTAGGAGAGAATATGCTGTATTGTTTCAAATAGAAAACATGTTTGTGTAAATGGAACCAGAGCCCGATCTCAGTTAGAACTGTTGCAACCAGAGCATACACGAACATACCCAGGGCACAGGGTCTGTAATCTCATTGCTCCAGTGTCAATATAATTTTCTAATTCTCAACTCACATTTAATTCTAGACAGCATATATATAACGAGGTTGGTGCCAAGAATTGTTCCTTAATATAAATAGCTCCTTTCTTTCCTCCCACCCTCTGTGTGTATTTACAGACAAGAGCCTTTTCGTTCTTTGTTTTGCAGGATTATACAAACCTAGCTCTCCTTGGTTCTTTGTACGATTGACTCTGAGTTCTCTCATGTTTACAAAAACCTTTACAAAAATTTTCCACCTTCCTGGGTTATGTTACCTCCTCCATGTACTTCATTCTCCAAAGTATATCTGTGTGTGACCAAAATGAAAAGCAAACTTCACTTCCACTGATAGTTGATAAAGCCAGATAAGATACAGTAACACATATTTCTGTTCAACTTAAATGGCTCGTTTTTTCCAACAGCATTTATTTAAAACTCTTCAGACTTGTAAAGGTGAACTGAAACGCTTTAAAATGTGAAGGAGTTTGAAGATGAACTCAGCAGTCAAATCTATGTGCATACCTTAATACGTTGCTTTACAGTTAACTCAACGAAGTGCCTACAAACCATTTCCTCTCCTTTCTATTTGTCACTTTCTGAATGTAAGGGATTGGCCAAATGTCTGTGAACAGCATCATTTACAGAGCTACAGGTTTTCTAGTGAACATGCACTGATGAAATTTATTCCACTGAGACCGTTTGTCACGTACTAATGTCCCTCTTTCCTGATATTCAACACCCAGTTGTCATAATTTTTATTCAGAACTTATATTACCGGGGTTGAGACACTGTCCTAAGCTCAAACATGTTTTGAGATATCTATTTTTTCTTGACTCATATTGTAGCCAGCCTTTACAATACTGCTCCCTGTGCATCTATGATGTCTATAACACGCTCATGTGCCGAGTTTTTTGATTTTTACACTTTATTTTAAGTCTTCCTGACTGGATTAAGTGGACATAAACAGCTATCATGATGAAAGGCACAGCCATGAACAAAATTCCTTAGAGTTAACACCAAAATGCATTTAGCTGTTCATGAAACAGGAGTTGTAGTCTGTAGTACTTACCTACATAGCTTCTCTTAATACAAACTGATCTCTGCATTTGTAATTTATTTCCATGCCTGTGCAAACACTTTACTTTTTTAAGGAGTCATGTTTTTCCATGGCTATGAATAACTGATGTGACTTTCAGCACACTGCTATCTGTTAATTAAACATTTGCTATGAGATCATGTCTGTGAGTTTCATTATGGTCCTAAAATTTATCTCTAAACATGAATAATTAGTGATCATGAGCTCTAAAAATACATGGTTAATGCTGCTTTTGTCTTCTTCAGACAGTCCGGACAGTATAGACAGGTAGGTATCATTTTTTTCTTCATTTATCTAACGTAATATAATCATTATTTATGAGTCCACATGTATGGTATGATCTACACCATCTGCCACCAACCAGATCTGCTGGAGCAACAGATGTTTTTCACTGATTTCTGTGAGCTAAGGAACAGATCCTTAAGCCCTGTACAAGTGGCAGGAAGACTGAGGAATGGGACATAGCTCAACCTTGACTCCACTTAGATCTCAGTAAAGCCCCCAGCAACCAAAAAAAGTTGCTCCACGAGCCTTTTTCCATCTGCTGCCCAAACGTTTTTGATGGTTTTAACTTTGCCTCCTTATTGTTTTGCCTTAACTTTTTATCCTGCAATGGCACGTGGAGTCCTGAACCAACAGTGCGTTCCATTGTCCGGTCCGTGTACAAACACTGATAAAGTAAATTGTGTAAGGTCAAAGAGGACATTCATGACAGAAACGGGATCTAAAGCAAGTTACCAGTGCCTCAACCCGGTGCTGTTAAGTCCTTGCTTCTTGCTCTAAGCAGGTAGTTTCATTTACATGCTGCTTAAAAAATACATTTGCAGATGGTTGCTTTTAGACAAATTAAGGCCTCAGGCTAGATTGTCATTGCACTTTACAGGAATTACACATTCAGCTCCTAACAGCTGGTTTATCATCTGCTTCCCCACCCTCAACCAATGAGAAATCCCACCCAGACAAATATAATCTTTGCCACAGGGAAATGTTATGCTATCTTCATGATATTGCATTGCTCTTCGACTTCTGCAGAGCAAAGCTGAATTAAGACATCTTCTTCGAGGCACATCGCTAAATGTTTATAAAGTGGCAACCAGTGCTGAACGTTTGCCTAAAGTGGTAAGTATTTATGGTATTTCAGTTGCTGAGTCCTTCCCAACAGCATACAGAGTGGACACCAACTCCTTTATGAGCTGTTTAATCCCCTCTCTGTCACACAAATTCACTGTCACATCACTGCTGTTTTTGAAGAAATGAAAACACTTCTTGTTCTCTAGATGAGACCTGCAGTGATGGAACCTCATTTGTCAAAGGAGCACCATTGCCTTTCATCATCCATACTTAAAAAGGACCACTTTTTCACATTGAAGGTCTCAGCAACAAGGGCACTGAGACGTGGCTAAGTTATATTCCTTCCCTCCTCTCCTCATCTGATTCCGACTTTCCTCTTTTATAAGTGACCTATTTGGATGAAGCAGAGTGAGGGACAGGATGGGCTTATCCTTTTGCCGTAATTATTCCTTTTTTTTTCAGCCTCACTATCATATTTCGAAATAATCTCCCCCTCTACACCCATATCGCTCTTCTGTAAACACTGCCTTTTATTCTTCAGTTTTTGTGTCTCATCTCTGAGTTCCTCCCCTCCTTGTCTGCTATTTCGGTTTGAATTTCTACATATTTTCCTTCCAATATGTTCTAAATTCCTTTTTCTTTCCACTCTTTCTTCAGTGTCTTCCTCGCCCCACTTTACTGTCTGACTTCTCTGCCTCATTGCTGGCCCACTCCTCCAGCAGTAATTTATTCTGCAATAAATAATTCCGGATTTTCCAAGATTTCTCTGTAGCGCATCTCAAGTTTATTTCAAAAACCCACAGCCCTGCAGCTGAGCTTTTTGAAAACCAAAATAGAGCTTGCCAAAGCCTGCAGAGGACTAGTTTTTATTGCTGATGTTAACAAGAGTTGTTTAAATGCTCACAGGATGTTTCTGTTACGTAATACCAATCTACTGATACTCAGTGACATGTACTTCCGCCCACCAGCGCACAGACCTCTCCACAGCTCCCAGGAGTGTCTTCCCATCTCTTCCCTTACTCATTTTTTTTTACACTTGTCCCTTGCAGCCTCTCCAGGCTCTGCTGTCAGACTACTCCTCTCCTCCTGTCCCTTGTCTCCAGCACTGAGGGTCCCCGGGCTGGGGGTTCCCCACACCTGGCAGCAGGCTGGACCCCACACGACGTGTCAGCCCTGTACAGGTCTGCAGTGCTGTGGCTGCCCAAGGGCGATGCCATGCCCGCTCAAGCAGATTGCCCAAACCAGCTCTGCTGTGAAGCTGCTCCCAGATGCCAGCCACGCCAAGAGCAGCAACACTTTTTGAAAGAGCAGCACTCTGTCTTTTCTGCAATACACTTTTTTCCTCTCTGCTTCAGGATGTGCTCCCGTGGCTGCACTGCACAGCCTGGGCCATGCCTGCCTGTAGGGGGGACAGGAGAGCACCCCTTGGAAGGTGTGCTTGGCTAAAAGCATTAGTATTGTAGAGGGGTCGATGCTGGTCTCTTCTTACAGATAACTAGAGATAGAACAAGAGGGAATGGCTTCAAACTTCAACAGGGTAGGTTTAGACTGGACGTTAGGAAAAAAATTTCGCAGAAAGAGTAGCTACCCACTGGAAGAGGCTACCCAGGGAGGTGGTTGACTCACCGTCCCTGAATATGTTTAAAGGTCGTTTAGATGTGGTATTGAGGGTTATGGTTTAGGGGTAAGCTTTGTTGAGTAGGGTTAATGGTTGGACTCAGTGATCCCAAGGGTCTTTTCCAACCAGAATGATCCTATAATTCTATGAAGAGTAATAGAAATCCTGTGAAATGCACAGTACTCTGCTCTGGATGCTCAGGGAGACAGTGCAAGAAACAGAACAAATAAAAATGGAGGCTTCTTTGTTATAACTTCTCACTGTCCAAAGCTAAGAGATCTAGGGATTTCCTGAGCCATTGCATCTAATGTGCCCTCCGTGATATTCATTTCAGTCTATTTACAACCTGGTATTCCCCCATAACCAGTCACCCTGAGCTTTATAATTTAGTCACATACCGTGAGGAAAAGTACATTCTTTGGTTTGCCTTAAGTCACCTTTCTGATAGTTTACTGGTTGCCACTAGCTGTTTTTGTTATGAGAAATTGTGAATAACCATTTTACCATTCACCTCCACATAATTAATTAACAACTTTTCTACTATTTCTTCTTTTTCACAAACAGAAAAACATCCCAGTCTAATGAAGTCCTCCCTCCTACCTTTGATCACCTCTGTCATGCTGTATACTTTTCTCCCATCTAACATGCTCTTTTTGAAATGGAAGGGCTAACAAAACATATAAGCTGTCTGCAGATTTATACAATGCCAGGTTTCATTGTATTTCCCTAGCTGAAAACACTAAGTGGTGAAATTTTCTCTCTTTTTCAGCAATTTACTCTTTCCGAGATATGTACTCTTTTCCCCCACTAGACATCTGCAGTTAAGCAATGCTTTACATTGAATGTTTTCTATTCCTTTATTACTTACTCACTTGGCATCATGACATTTTCTGGCAAATCTTCCTAGTCTCTTTTTGGATTTATCTGCCCTAAGTAATTCTGCACCACCTGTGAAGTCTGCCACCTCACAGTTCACTCCTCTTCACTAGGTTCTGTTGAATACCACACATCCTTGTGCAATTTCTCTGGGAACACCACTCTGTTCAGAAATCCCAGCGTTTATTCCTGCATCATGTTCCCTTTCACCAATTATTTAGTCGTGACAATATCTCCTCTCTCATCCCACTGCAGCTACTTCCTTTCAGAGCCTGTTAAAACCCTAGCTAGATTATAACAAAAAAAGAAAACCATCCTTGTCTCCATTACCCAACTAGTCACTTCATATTCTCATTTTCTTTAAAGTTCTGCCGCTAAGATACCTTTTATCTGAATCAAATTTGATACTCAGGTGTGCGAAATGTAAATTGGAGGCAAACTAGCAAAGCGATAATTCGCACATATTCCTGGAAGAAAAATCAGCTGCTGAAATTGAGTTGTCTACAGATGCCCCCTCAAAAGCAGTCACAGGCAGATAGGAAGAAGACAAGCACAAGGAGTGGCAAAAGAAGTGGGATGTGCCTGCTCACTGGAAGCGAGGGAGGGCAGTCCCCCCCATCTGCTCCCCACCCCATCCACTCTTCACTCGTGCATACTGAAGCCCACTGTAATCTATTAGATCATTCAGGCTCAAAATGCAAATGTAACCATTCCAAACAGTTGAAACAATCCCTTTCTGGGACTGACTGTTCGATCAGGTATCACAAGTAACTGCCATTAACATGGCCTTAGAATTATTCCATGCATTTTGTCCCCACACCGGTTCATTTCACGGGTTACGAGTGTGTCCTACCTTTTAGCGAGGCAGTTAAGATGAGAGGAAGTAAAATGAATTTCTGGAATCTCTCCATTGGAGCATTCTCTCCTGGTTCCTAAGGCAGAAAGCCACCAGCGGTCACTGCGAACTTGAGAAGCTGAAGGACAGAACTTATCGAGAAACTCGGTAATGAGCTGTCGTTTTGCGTCCTGTGATAAAATGTGACTTTGTGTGACCTGTGTTACCAACATGAGGAGAAGATTAAATGAGAGAGGGTTTTGAAGGAGAACAGTATCTTTTCTCAAAACACCTGTTTGAAAAGTAGTAGAAGCACTTTCCTCAGCAGAGAAACCTTCGTCTATGCACCTTGCTTCTCTTGCACCCTCAATCCCTCCTGGCTATTACAACACTACTGCTTCACAATTGACTGTGTCAGGGGAGCTCCATCTGCATCATTAAAGTTAATCATGAGCAGCTGGGAAAAATAAATCTCTAAGCTGCCTACAAGTGCGTGTGTATGGTGGGTGAGCCATCTCTGCTGCCAGCAGCATCCTGGCAGACTAATGAACCCTGTGCTCCATCACTTACTCTCACGCAGGGCAACTGTGCAGGGCACCAGCCCTTCTCCTGGGGTTGGTCAGGGGCATAGATCTCCATTCAGAGGGGTTGTTACCCCACCTCAGGCAACTGATGCTTCCTATGCCCAGCAGCCTTCAGGAGAGGAAGTGGGAATGTATCCCTATGTGCAGTTACACCTTAAATTTTCGGGTTAGTTTTTTTATGTTTTTCTGTGTGCTTTACTCCAAAACTAGGATTCCTATCCATATATTTCCAGGGAGATCCTGGTGCCATCATTGCTGTGGCAGTCCTGCCAGGCCCTTGGTGCACAGGGACTACCTGCCACCCTGGAGTCTTCATCCCACTTGCCTTGGAACAAGGATGAGAAACACCAAATCTCTTCCCAGCTTCCCAGAATGAGCACTCAGAAGGGCTGCTAGTGTAAAGAGAGTCCCCAGAATAATTTCTCTGAACCTGAGAGAGTCTCTTATGCCCCAATATAAAACATCACTAGCTCTTCACTCTGGTCAGAGATAAGGTACAGAGCTTGGGTGGGAGTCATCACCTTACTTCTGCATTTTCTGCTTTTCCAGTGTTTGTGATGCACTTGTGTGATATTATTCTCCTACCTCTCAAAATATGTGGGATAGAGTTTGACTGTGCTGCTTGGTTTACAAACTTCTCAGCTGAGAAGCTGAAATTTGCCTTCATGAAAGGGATGTGGGCCAAGGGATGTGGTTTTGTGGCCAGCCCAAATTTCTTTTCAGGAAAGTGCTTTCAATTTTGGGAGTATTCTTTGTGGCAGCTCTGTGCGATGCATAAGCACTAATACCACCAAAGAGACACCCTGAGTTTCCTGTAACAACCATACTGTTTTTAAAAGCCCTTTCACTAAAACCAAAACCGCACCAAGGCACAAAAGAGCCAGCCCAGCTGTTTTGCTGCCCCTAAGTAAGCAGTTTATTTCACAGCTCCATGTGAAGATCCTGCCTGTATTCCCAGCAAGGCTTTGATGAAAGCAATGGTGGTGAGATGGCATAGGGGTGGATGGCAATGCCTCTGTGGGAGGAGTGGGAGAAAAGCCCTGTGCCCAGAACTTCTGTGCCAGATGCACCACTGCAACAATCAAAAACCATGTCTGCTGTCTTTCCAAACATGTTCAGCCGCAGCATCAAGCTATACTGGAGCTCTGTTCGCTGCTTGGCGCTTTAAGCAGGGGGGTCTTGCTGAGTTTACTGCAGCAGGTGTGACCTGAGCCACTCAGCTGACAGCTTGCTCTGTATTTTCTCATTTTGCAAGCTCTCAGTTTACCTCACGAACTTAAGGGATAGCCCTGTCAGCTAACCAGCATTTTAAGCTGAACCTGTAGGCTGATTTCTTCACCTGAATGTTGGAAGGGGGGACTAGTTTGTAGGCTGGTTTGGGTTCACCCAGCGCATTTTGGAAGGTTTATTTTTTTTCTCACTTCCACTTTTCATGTGTAGAGGAGTCTCCCAGGGAGCAGCTGGGGCAGGAGGGTCACCATGCACAGCTCAGAGGGAGTTCTCCTTGCTCTGTCACTGTGACAGCTCTCAGCATATACACAAACCAGTCAGTACTTTTTTAAGAGCATTATCTATCATATGAAGCGAAAACGCCCAGGTAAAGCACGAGGAAACAAATCCAAAAGTCAGTGCTGTGTCCTTTTCCGGGCAGGCTCTACAGGTCTGCAAAGGACTCCCCTAGCCTGGGCAGCAGCCTTCATACCTGCACTTACAAATCTGGCTGCACCAATGCAAGCTGAGCCGAGCAAAGTTTCGCAGAGAAGAATAAACTTTCTACAATCTTATGCCAAAATCAACAAACAATTTGAGGAGCCATAAAGTAAGGAGAGAAATGAAGGGATCTACGATGTTTTGTTTTGCTTCGTTTCAAAATGGACTTTCAAAGGGACAGGAAATATTACCCGACCTACATATGAAACACGATATTTTGGCTGATGATGGATTAAACACCCGGGTTTTGGCCTGAGCTGCTTTTCACCTTCTCCGCAGGTGCGTGGGGAAACTCACATTGCTACCTCTGCCTTGCAGGGCTCTGAGGCTACTCTCCTTCCTCATCCATGCCAGAGGCAAGGGGATAATACTGATAATATTGCCCTAAAGCAGCAGCAGCTCGGTCCAGGCTGGCACAGAGCAAGGCTCACTTGCTTTGAGCACCCAGCAACGAGGGGGACACCCACCCCAAAGGCTGGGGAGAGGAGCAGGAGATGTGAGGGTGTCACAAAACACCCCTGCTCACCCCAGAGGCTCAGTTCTGGCTTTCCTGCTGTAGCAGGAGCAGGAGAGAGGGTTAAATTATCTTTCAGCCGCCAGCTCCTTCTGCTGGGAAGCTATTAATGGCTCCGGAGGGATTACCTGGATTGCTTTCTTGGGTGCCGAGAGTATGTTTCCTTTTCCTTTGATGATGAAACCCAGGCGGGTAACGAAGGAGGAGGCCAGAGTCTTTCGAAGCCAGGAGCCCCAGGCCAGCCCTCTCCTCCTCACCCTGGGGAAACCTCCCCCAGGACGGACCTCAGACACTTCTCAGCCACTGGTTCCTGGGACAGGCCCCTGCCCTGACATTTTTCCTGTGATGTGGTGAGGTAACGGTAGCCTCTCCCCTTCCCCCCGCCCAAATACGTGTATCGCCGTGTTAATATTTAACCAGTCCTGCAGGAGGAAGTAAGGCACAGCCGATCACACACACACACACACACACACAGGAGCAAACTTCATGCAGTCCCAACCCGACAAGCTGGACGGGTGCCACCACCTGACATCTCGGCAGAGGACGGCCGTGCCGCGGTACATGACGCAATGCACAGCTGGAGGGTCGGGATTTATTTTCCCCAGTTTACAACCTCATGGGTGAGTGCATGAGTGCCTGCACTGAGGCTGGAGTTCAGCCCACCATTGCAGAGCTTCAGGCAACGTGGCAGCGAGCTGAAGTGCCTGCCTGCAGGCTCCACACCAGCTGTGCCCTCACCAACGGGTGCCGTCACCCACAGCCGAGGGTGTGGGGACCCCTCAGCAGCCCCTGATGGGGTGACAGGGTGCGCCGGAGCCGGGAAACAACCAGAGGGTCCAGTCAGGAACTGCAGGAGATGGGGCTGGGGACAGGGCTGGAGACAAGGCCACAACATGGCACCAAGGGCCCAGCCAGGGAACGGGGCCAGACATGGGGATGTGGTGGGCTGTGGTACCACAGGGCATGGTCTGATAGCCCCGGAGGGGAAGGACAAAGGAGAAGGCTGGAGACTTTTGAAGTGAGGAGCCCCAGGCCATGGGGTGCCCTGGGCTGTGGGCAGGGTGGGGGGAGACCCACGGGGCTGTGGAGGGTCAGGCCTGCCAGTGCCCTCAGGCCCCCAGCAAAATGGAGGCTTCTGTGATGTGCAACTTTATAAACACTGGGGAAACTGAATCAGTTTTCTATCTCTTAATGAAAAATACAGGCCTCGAGCGATTTTTATTCAATTTTCCTTTTTTTTATTTTTATATTCCTCTCCTCTTATCAGTTTTTATTTTTTGTTGTTCTACATCAAGGATATGTTCCTTAAAACATTTTATTTAATTCTGAAATAATCTGTGATTGTTTGCTCAGTTAAATCACACTTTTCCCTGCTTTGACAGTCATCTGTGGTCACCAAAGCTGCTGTGCTGCCTCATGACAGGTGCTCTTTCAATGGCTGCAGCCTTATTCTTCCTCTAAGAGCTCAACTGCATCCTTCACATTACACTGTCGTTAGCCAGTGAGTTGAACTGATGTGATACATCAGGAGATTTTTATGTCCATGGGCTGCGAAGCTTATATTGTAAAGAAGGGACATAGGACTTCCCAGAGGTATATTTCCTACTAAGCACAGTAACAGGTCTATCAGGGAGAAATCAATGCTACACTAACTCAAAATAAATGAAGAAGTTCAGTTCAGCAAAGGGAAAAGAAACAGTCTGTAGAAATTTGATAAATTTCAGAAATTGAATTTCAAAAACTCTGCTTTATTAAAAAAAAAATCACCTTGACCTGTCAAAAAAATTTTAAAAACTATGAAACCTGAAGGAAGTTTTTTGACCTGTTATAATTTTTTTTTGCTTCCTTGCTTTTCCAAACATCTCTTTCTATTGTCTAAAAACCCACACTCTTGTTCAATTAACAGCCCTACTTTCATAACATTATTCTTAGAAAAACCTTCTATATATACTTTGATTTCCATTCAAATAAAGGTAAAGAAAAGGAAAAACATCTAAGAAGCAGATTAAATCTCTGATTGTCCAAGTAGGAAAATTGCAGAAAGTTAAAATGAATTGTCTGGATTTCCAGCTTCATTTAATAAAGATAACTCTTTGTAAAAGCGCTTTGGAAAGGTGATAATAGCTGCTTTTAAAACTCTTAAAAAACTACCATTTGGCAACACCAAGACTTACCCTGTCATCTTTGCAATTGCTCTTCAGGTAGATTCAAGCTGTTATTAGATCACCCCTTTGCCTCTTTGCTGCTCGTCTAAAGCCTTCCTCCCTCAGCACCTCCTCACCAGTGCTGTGCTACAGACCCTTGTCCACTTGATGTCCTGCCATTGCACCCTCTCTAGCTTCTCTACATCCTACTTGAGCTGAGAGGCATAAACCCACATGCGGATTTCTAGATGTGTCCAGGAGAGGAGAATAATAGTTTCTCTGAATTTGCTGGCAACAGTTCTCTGAATGAGACCTACTACATGATTTGGCATATTCATGTTGAGAGAGCACTGCTGGTTTGCATTTACCCTGCTGTTGATTTCACCCAGGTCCCTTCTTCAAGATTTCTGCCCACTGTCACTCAGGTGGTACCACCACACCCTGTACTTCAAGATTGTTGCATCTGATGTGCAGAACTTTATCTTCTTCATGCTGGATTTCAGGATGTGTCCATTGGCCCAGTCCTCAAGGTTATCAAGGTCCCTTAGGATGTCATGTTGCTGCACCTGTGCTACAGGTGTCGTTATAACACTAGCTAATCGTAGGCTGATCAGCTATCTCTACCACACTGAGATCTGTCATGGTCTGGAGATTAGCCGTGTCCTTAAACATGTACACACATAAAGATGCATACAGCGCCCTGCTGGTCCCCATTGTGGGTATATTTCATTCCCTTCCCCTCAGCGTAGAGAGGACTAGTTGAAGCCCAGAGTGGGAACTGGGTGCATTGTGACCTGGGGCATCCACTGTGTTTACATCCTGCTCTGGCTCTGACCCCCGTGGGAGTCATCAGGAGAACACCTGTCACCTCCACCCACACACTCACTGGATGGGCTTCTTCAGCTGAAATCCTCCTGCGTGCATCTGGTGCACAGCGACTGGATTCAAATGTCCTGTGTTTTCCCTGGGGCTGACTGCGCAACCAACATATGTATTAATATCTTATTATTTCTCACTGCCCATGTTAGTTTCTTCTGTACTTTGACTTTCCTAGCGAACTGTGATATCATGATAAATACAACCCTTGGCACTGGTTAGGATGTGTGTGGGATAAGACATTAAACAGCACAGTAAAGTGTCCGAATCCTCAACTGCTGAGAACATCGTGCACATACAAAACTATCCATGCTCATGACTGTTCAAAAGATCAGGTCCTAAGCTTTCCAGTCTAATGCAAAGGGAAAATCATTCTGTGAATCATCAGCCTGTATACTAAGCAAATTTCTACCTCCCACTTCAGTTTCTCTAGACGCTTCTTTCCAGTTCTTCCTTTTTCTTCTGCCTGTGAGTAGGTGGATTATTTTATCCATTTTTTTCCACCCAGCCCTTAACCAAACTCTATTTTGTGCACCATATAATTTCTTCTGTATGGTATATAGACTGTGTAACTGCTGGAGCAAATCTCAACAATTTTTGTTCTGTGGTGTATTACTGTGAAACATACATCTATACAGCTTGCTGTGCAAATGCACAAAAAAACTCCAAGTGGAGTGGACTTTCTGAGAGTTATTTAGTGAAGCTTTCTGTCATTGTGACCATAAATGTAATTTATTTATTTTTTCCTCGCAGGATTTGGACAAATTGTCATGATGAAAAATGAAGAGCATTTAGACACCTTCATTTGTAAATTACTTCTAATGAATGAGAACGCAGCAGGGGAAATTACTGGTCTCTACACTTCCATGCTGTACATTAGCTTATTTAGCTGAGTCAAAGAAAATATAGCGGAATGTGAGCATTAAAGTTACAGAGGAGAGGCCTTTACAAATGAAACATTAAAGCTGATTTGATGCCAGTTCTAGAAACAGGAATAAAATTCTTCATTTCCCCATGGAAACTGGCTTGAAAAGGGTTTGAACATTACAAAGACTTTAATAGTGGCTTCCTATGAAAAAACAAACATTCTTTTCTCTAGCAAAGAACATGAGAATTGAAACATCTAGAAAAGATTAAGGTAGGAGACAAGTTAAGTTAGTGACTGAATTAGTCATCTCTATCTTGACGCCTACAGGATGCTGCTCTAGTAGCCAGTCAGGCCAAGGGGATGCTAAGCCATAACTTTTCCAAGTCTATCTCCGTTTTTTCCCCCTCTTTTTATGCTCCTACACCTTTCTTCAACAGTTTGCCAAAATATTTGGTGCTCTGAAAGATATGTTTCTCATTTAAAAGAGGTTTTATTGGTATTAGCTATAGAAGTCAAGTGAGATACACAGGTGCCTCTCCTTATCTCACAAGCTTAATTTCTGAAGTCTTTTGTTAATCTGTTTGTATATTGACTCATCACAGTTTTAAGCTTTGTTTTACATTTCTCTTTAATCAGGACCCAAATGCACTAGAGGAAAAGCTCTGGAAATAACATTTTCTCATTCTGTTATGTATGTGACTGTGAAGATGCATTTTTCTCCACCTTCTTGCCACTTTGCAGGGTATGAGAACCCCAGAGAGCCATTTCTGCTTTCAACATCAAGTACAGTGAAGACTCGGTGCAAGCTGGAGTCCTTGCTGTCTACTACATATATATTTATGGAAAATGTTAAACTAATCCAAATGTTCCTTTGTTGCACAAACAATAGTGTGTTGTTTGTCTCCGTATTTTTAAAAGTAAAAATAAAAAAACAAAATTAAATTTGTAAGAAATGGTTTGCTGAGTGAAAAAAAAAGGTTACTGGACATCTTGCAAAGAGAAGACTTTGGGGGGACCTAGTAGCTACCTGAAGGGAACCTACAGGAAGGATAGGGAGGGACTTTTTACAAGAGTGTCCACTGCTAGGACAAGGGGAAATGAGTTTAAGTTGAAGGAGAACAGATTTAGATTAGATCTTAGAAAGTCATTCTTCAGTACAAGGGCAGCAAGACTTTGGAATAAATTGCCCAGAGATGTTGTGGCTGCCCCTTCCCTGGGGGTGTTCAAGGCCAAGTTGAATGGAGCCTTGAGTATCATGATCTAGTTGAGAGGCGTCCCTGCCCATGACAGGGAGGTTGGATTAGGTGATCTCTAAGGTCCCTTCCAGCCTAGGCTGGATTCTATGAAATATGATTCTATGATGTATTAATTATTGGTAAAATACTGACAGTATCCTGATGTGATACAAAGTGAGGCTGTGGGGGGCACAGGTGTAATCCTTAAGAACACCAGTAACATACACAGCATGGAGGACCCCCTCCTCAGCTGCTACACCCATGATATTTTTCTGTAGTCGTTAAAAATATAAAAGCTCATCCAAATGATTCCTCACTGATCCTGATATGGGGGTCTAAGGCAGGCAAGACGCATCACCCTTCAGTTAGGCCTGCCTCATTGTTTTGTCTGCAGGGTAGTCTGAACGACTGGGTTAGACGGTCCATGCTGGTTTAGGCTGCAAAATTTAGTTGAGACCAATCCCGCCAACAGAAGATGTTCTGGTTTATCTCTTTCCTAGGAAGGCAGGTCATCTTTGTCTTAACCTAGAGATCCATAAAGTGATGTCACCACCCTCAAAAACCTTGTAACCCCAATATAGCTCATGTGATTTTTTTTTTTTGGTCAGGGTTTTTTCTTCAGCGTTTTCCTGCCAGTATTATAAAGCTATAACTCTATGAAGGACTGCTGTGGGCCCTTAATGAGTAAGCCTTTAGATATAATCTTCTTCTCGTCTTTCACACATGGGAGACCATGGGATTAAACAATTTATTTGCATGAATATCCTTGCAGTTTTTGTTTGACGTTAATAAATCTGCACAACTGGAATGTAGTCCTCCCGCAGTTTCCTGCCAGCACTCCTTCTGAACCACATTCCACATTTCCCTTTTGGCAGGTGCATTCCTCCTCTCCAGCACTGAAACTAAGGATGAGTTGTAGCTAGTAAAATGAAAGTGTCATAATTCAGGAAACATAGATGAAGACATGCATCAGGGAGTCCAGACAACAATAAGAAATTGAGAAAGTTTATCATAGGACAAAAGCAGATGCGGCTTTGGTGCTTTTAGGAGTGTATGTATAAAAAAGAAATTTTTAGTGCTCTCTAACGGCTCAGTTCCCTTGGCAACATTTTCTTTAGCTTTAGAAATGTTTTGTCTCTAGCCCAAACAGTTAGCTTAGCTGTTCTGGTTATCATTCAGGTTATTCTAAGGAACTTTATGATGTGTGATAGCTTGCCAGGAAAAAGTAAACCTCATTCTCTACACTCTTTATAACCTCTATTCAGTTTTTCTGCGTTGCTTAGGGTCATGATTTTAGACTACCTCCAGAGCTTTATATGCACAGCCAGATTCTTCAAGGAGTTCAGGCAAAGTGCAAAGCCTTACAGAGCTCCTTTAAAACTGGTTCACCCAGCACCTGTCAGGCAACGCACAGTGAATCCAGCTCTGGACATGTCAGACAAACAGCGCACAAGACTGTGCCCAGGGCTTCAAATCCCACAGGACATTCCTGATAATGCCAGGAAAACTACCATGGGAGTATGAAATTATACCCCATTTCTTTCTTTCCTGATGATTTTGCAAGGTTGGTGGTTATGAGAAATCATAGAATCATAGAATGGCGTAGGCTGGAAGGGACCTTAGAGATCATTTTAATCAAGCCTCCCTGTCACCAGGGATGCCACCTCTCGACTAGATCAGGCAACACATGGAGACTGAACGGGAATTGAACCCGTGACCTTGGCGTTGTCAGCACCATGCTCAACTGACTGAGCTAACTGGCTCCCTATGTTAATACTTACACCTCTGAAAATAGAATAGTAATTAATATTCCCTAAGTGACCTACAGGCATGATGCAAACTGACACTGCAATGACGAGAGAGCAGGTTATCAGGATAAAAGTAGGCATTGTATTGAATTCTCATGAAATACATTCCGATGACTGATGGCATTCAGTTAAGATCACCAAGTAGAAATGACAGGTGTTTTTTCTTAGAAATAAATGTCTCCTACGCATTGCTTATGTGATATCGAGTCTGTGACTGAAAGCTGCCCTTTTGCAGTAAGAAAATGTAAGTCCCTGGGAGCAATGGTTTCAGATATTCAGTTTCTCTTTATATGTCAGTGTAATGGAAATGCTTGTGATCGCTGCTGTATTTTGGCTTTCTCTTACAAAGGAGCAGTAAACTTTATTTTGATATTCGGTCATTTCCTTTGTAACACTAGTACAGAGAATAAGATTCCCTAAAGGCTTAGCTGGAACCAGTGAGTACCAAAAGATCTCAAGAACATAGTGAAGACTGGTATGTTTACAGTGTAAAGTTTCTAGTCCTCTCTTCTCCCCATCCCATGCAGCACTTTGTTCAGTAAACTCAGAGAAGGCAGTAGAGCTCGGTTACAGTGCCCTCTGGCAGGAAACCTCCTGCCATCTGAGTTACACCCACAGGGCGTGCAAGGTTTGGCCTCAGTATAAGGGAGTGGAATCCTCAGGTCAGGAAAGGGTGAGCAGGTGAGTACAGAGGTGCACGGCACACCCTCGCCCTCAGCACCAAGCTCTTCCTGCCAGCACCCAGCACTGATATTCTGTCACCCCCTCACCCCTGGCAGGAGCAAGCTGCACTATTCACGCATGACGCAGCTCACTCCCACTCCTGCCTCACGGCTCTGCTCACTCTTTGATTCCCCTCGTTGAACTTTTACTAGCAGAAGTACATGTAAAAGCTGTGGGTCCCTTTTTGTACTGGAGTCAAACATTTACTTACAACTGCTGTTTGAGCAATAATGATTAAATTAAACATGAAGGGAATAGAGCTGCCTGGAAGATCTACAAGCTGGAGGTGTAAATCACACCACATAACTAATTTATGACATTCTATGCCTACAGCTGTGCACTGACGGTTTGTAAGTGTAAGGGCAGCTGTGATTTCTAAATGCTTTCAATGACGGAAGAATAGGAAGCTGATTACACCCTGCAGCCAAAGTCAGAAATTAAACAAGGTCAGGTTAGGTCAGTAGCTGGACGTAAGGGATATTGTGTACATGCTTCAGTCAGAGACATTCTAAGAAAGGACTTCGGGGTTTTTTTCCCCACAAAAATAATGCATTTTTGAGTTTGTGAAACATGACAACAACAAGTTTATATCTCAGCCACTGAAATTGTTTAATTCCACTTTTCAGTGAAAATGTACTTGAGTGAACTTTTAGAAGGATAGCCTTAAAACCACTGTATTACTCTCAAATCAGGACACTAGGCTTTGAGAGAATCTGTATTTGCTCAGCCAGAACATGTGCAAATTCAAGTCTCTTTTTTCAAGCTAGATCTCCTATGTACTACATATATCTAAACCCTGTAACTCAGATGCTTTCCTTTACCCAGTGTGGTAATATTTGTAGATACTTCTGGAAATATATGAGTGGAATGAACTAATGCTTTTGAGTCCAGCTGCAAAAACCAAGCAAAATACCCCAGAACAGTAAGGGAGGAAAAAAGTTAAAGGTAGTAAGGAAGACCTTTTCTAGTTGTGGTTTTCAGTTCATGATGGCTTGTGTTTGACTACAAGTCTGATGGCCTTCAGTTATTTTACATTTCCCTTTTAAGTGATACGGGAATAACGTACTTCCAGGTCCCAAGAATCATGCCAGTCAGCCATAGCCACACAGTGCTGAGGCTTTCAGGTCCTAATCATTTCAAGTTGGATCTTGATCTTCCAAAAAGCATCAACTGTGGTTAAAATTGTCATATCATTTCCCTCATTATTGTTTTAACAATCTTGCACTTGACACTCCTGTCATTTGGGAAAAAAAATCCACATTCCAAATTCAGATCACAACTTGTTTATAAGGTTTTGATTTAAGGTGCCTTTGACTTAAAAGTGTACCAGTGTAGATTGTTAATGGCAAGAATGGCTAATGTGGAAGAATTGAATGCTTAATACTTGAGAAAGCACTTCTATTCTTGATCTCTTTCTTTTTTACGCCTTAGGAACAGGAATCAATCAGTCATTTTAGGATGTACATATTAAGGCATTTTAAAGAAGGGGAGAAAATTCAACAGATTCATATTCAACAAGACCAAGTGTCGGGTCCTGCCCTTGGGTCACAGCAACCTCTGGCAGGGCTACAGGCTTGGGAAGGGTGGCTGAAAATATTTCCCAGCAGAAAAGGACCCTGGGAGTGTTGGTGGACAGCGGGCTGAACACGAGCCAGCAGTGTGCCCAGGTGGCCAAGAAGGCCAATGGCATCCTGGCCTGGATCAAAAACAGTGTGTCCAGCAGCACCAGGACAGCAATTGTCTGCCTGTACTTGGCACTAGTGAGGCCGCACCTCACCCTGCATTCAGTTTGGAAGCCCTCACAAGAAGAAAGACATTGAGGGGCTGGAGTGTGTCCAAATAAGGACAACAGAGCTGGTGAAAGATCTAGGGGTGGCTGAGAAAACCGTGGTCGTTCAGTCTGAAGAAAAGGAGGCTGAAGAGAAACCTCATTACTCTCTACAGCTACCTGAAAGGAGGTCATAGGAAGGTGCGTTTTGGTCTCTTCTGCCACATAACAAGTGATGGGAAAAGAGGAAACAGCCTCAAGTTGCACCAAAGGATGTTTAGATTGGAAATTAGGAAAAATTTCTCCACCCAAAGGGTTGTCAACCATAGGAACAGGCTGCTCAGGGAAGTGGCTCAATGACCATCCTTGGAGCTCTTTAAAAGATGTGTAGATATGGTGCCTGGGGATATGGCTACGTGGTGGACTTGGCTGTGTTAGGTTAACAGATGGATCCGATGATCTTAAAGCTCTTTTCCAACCTAAATGATTCTATGAGTTGATTCATTTTAACTGGGAAAAAAAAAGCAAGCCTCCTCACTTGACTACATCCCAAAATATTAATAAATTCACAACCGGAAAGTGAACACACACAAAAAACAGCAGTAGCAAAATACTTTACTAAAATATCATACGTGAAATAATTAGCTCAACATTCTCATGTTCTATGCAAATAATGCAAACATTGTCACACATTTTGTATGAACATTATGTAGTAACCTGCACAAATCCAAGAAGAGCAGCACACCTGTCAGATCCAGTACAGACTGTTAGCCCTTGTGTTCCGTTCAGCTTTTACATAAGGCAAATGTTTCATTACAAAAATCTACTCTGTATTCTCAAAAGTGGCCAGAAAGGTTATGCCTCCTCAGTAATACTGAATCAGATGAAACATGTGATCAAATCACTCACTGACATTTTTGAAAATCCTGATGTAAATTAAGAATATACTAGTGGATGAATTAGTTGTGAAGAATGTATTCTTTTTTCTGTATTCAGAAACTGGCGTGGTGTTGGAAGAAATAGATTATGCTGAAATTCACATCTCTAAGACACTATGAACTCTACTGATTCTTGCATTCCTTCCTACTAAATGAGAAGCAATAGAATAACTTTTCAGAGTAACTTTCTAAAGTTATATATAAAAAAAATTATTTAATGATCATTTGACCCAGAAAGCTTAAAGATGTTGATAGTGCACTACTTTTACAGATACACTGCCTCAAAATTGCCTAAATTCTTTTATTAGCCTATACAAAGATTTAAAAATAAGTATATGTACACTGCAGTATTGTGCTGACAGTTCTAGTTATATTTTCATTTTTTGTGATGGTCTTTCATAAGGAAATACACATAATTTGGCAAAAGGCCACTAATACTGTTTTGATTGCGTTAAAAGTCATGATTTGAAGCCTGAGCTGCCAAAGCTGATTTTATTTAGCTGATACATATAAACACACTAGCAATGTGGCTTTATTTAAATAAATGAATTTGTCCTACATGTAGTAATCTACTTCTCTTAAATCACATTTTCCAGCAGGATAACTTTATATTTTATGTAACTAATTATTCATTTATTATGTTCTTACAGTGGGGACAAAATATTTCAAATATAATAAGTAATAAAGAGTAATAAAGAGAGACATTTTGCACTCCCTGGAAACAACATCCAGAATTGGATGGTTTCTTAAAACAAGCCTGAAGATCTTATTCCTAATGGCACAGTAGCTATGAATTTAGCCCCCAAAAATATAGTGATAGCATCTGCAAATGTGATTAACAGAAAATAACACCTCTTCCCAGTTAGTAGCCATATTCAAGTAATTAGGAACACTCCTGAACTAAAATAAAAGCCACAGTCAAGAAGTGTAGCAGAATTTGGCCCTCAAGGGTAATTTTTCTTTATGATGATACAAAGCCACAAACTGCTCAAGCAAGACATATTTTAATACCACTCACAAAGAGCCAGACAAGCAACCAAAACCATCTCCTGGTGGGAGATTTTGCCATTTGGCCATGAGTTCAGCCTGACAGACGACTGCACCATCCCAGCAGCCAGGTGCCACTGTGCTTCTTGGATCTCAACACCCAGTGGAAGTGAACAAGTCAACACATCTGTATGTAAACTAACAGCTCTTCTGCTGAGACACAGGGTCTCTGGGACTGCCCAGCTGGACTGGTCCTACAGCTGGGGTAAGGTTGGCACCAGGCACAGAGGTGGAAGGGAGACCCACAAGGGACTGCAGGATTATTTCTTTAAGAACAAGAAGAAACGAGGATGAGCAGCAGGCTGGTTACTCTGGCCCAGCTCACAGACCCTCACAGACTCCAAAAGAAAGGGAGCTAGGAGAGGCCAGGGAGCATTTTTTTTATGCTCAGCATTTTTCCACAAATTAAAGCGATAGCCAGCTTGCACCTTGGGTACAGCAGCAATGAATGGCAAATCTTTTCTGCAAGTTACATGGAAAGAACAGTGATTAAAATGCTGTTGCTAGGCTTTATCAGTCTGATCCATCACACCTACTGGAGGCAGAAGCAAAAGTAAGAGTACTACAGCAGGGCTTTGAGTCCAAGGGCAGGTACATCTGCAAAGCTGGGATGGGAGGCAGAAGAGATGCTGTTCCACCTGGAGCTGGGCTGCCCACTCCCTGGTGCAGGGTACATGCTAGGGAAAGGCAAATGCCTCCCTAGTCACCCACCCGCACCACCTGGGTTGCCGTATTCCTGCAAACGCCATATGCACAACTATTTTCTGAATGGGAAACTTAAGGCAGATTATTCTTCTACTAAAAAAATAAACATAATTTCTTTCATCATCAGTTGTTCAAAAATAAGTACATGAGTTCAGGTTCTTCTACATCAGAATAAAATAAATAATACATAAATATCTGAGGAGTAGATGTCAAGAGGAAAGAGACAATCTCTTCTCAGTGGTACCCAGCAATAGAACAAGAAATAATGGGGTTAAGATACAACATAGAAAGTTCCACCACAACATGAGGAGAAACTTCTGACAGAGCCCTGGCACAGGCTGCCCATAGAGGATATGGAATCTCCTTTTCTGGAGACTTTCAAAACCCACCTGGATGTGTTCCTGTGTGGCTGCCCTAGGGGATCCTGCTCTGGCAGAGGGTTGGACTAGATGATCTCTAGAGGTCCCTTCCAACCCCGAACATTCTATGATTCTATGATTCTGTGATTTTATGGTTCTTAAACACTTTTTGGGATGGGGCTGAAAATATTTATCCTGCTCTTCAGACACAGCCAAACAGAAAGAAACACTTGGATATTCCTTGCACACTTCAGAAAAGAAACAGTAAAAATAAATAAATGCAAAGTAATAAGTTATCTTTCCCTGTCTTTCCTCCACGCTTTTTACCACATTCAGCACACGTCTCTGTCCCCAAGGCCCTGCCCTGACACCCTGGGGCAGGATCTGGCCCTGGTTGCCCTCACTTGGCCTGATCCTGACCTCATCTGTCATCACCAGGGCCTGGCCATCACTGACTTGATCTTGGATCTACATCATCACCATGATACTGCCTTACGATTGGGACTCTTGGTTGGACCTGGCCACCATCAGTGGGTCTATACTGCTCCCTGGCATGGGTGCATGGGGCTGAGACCTACCAGCTGTCAGATCCCCTCAGCCCCCGGCTCACCTTCCCCAAGGGAGCAACCTCGCTTCTACTGCTCTCTGGAAAAAAAAAAATTTCATTTGTAGCATAAGTATTCATTAACTCTTTGCTGGTAAAACTGACCTTTTCTTTGCATGAAAGTAAATAAAATAGTAATATTGCATAAACTGTGATTTTATGAACACTTTTCTCCTTCCCCATATCCTTTATCTCTTAAACCTGCAAACATCCTAGCAATTTCATGAAACAAGAAATGAGGCTCCCAGCCTCAATGATCACTTGGGCACATTCTGCCACTAGGTTTTGTTTAAAAGAGGAAAAACTTCCTGTCCTCTCCCTTATACACCCAGTCCTCATAAGAAAAAATATCTAAATCAGCTGTACTCTTTATCTCACTGTAAGTGACTCTAGTTTAGCCTTGGCAAAAAATTCACAGCAGCTTTCAAGCCACCAAAGTGAGATGCAAATATAAAAGATGTCTCCGGGGTCTATTTTAGTAGAAAGACCAGGACACTCTCCACTGAGCACAGATCTGGCTCTACCACACATCATTTT